>NC_133783.1:28369740-28373897 GCF_003597395.2 Chelonoidis abingdonii
CCCACTTATCGTCAGATTGTCCTGGTTCCTCAACATCTGGCGCGGACCTTGTTAATCCGGGCGACATCTGAGCTGGCATGACTCTCCTAGTTCGTGTCACTCTCATATTTGAGGTAGGCAGGTGAAGCGTTAGGGGGTCTTTTGCCCAAGGACCCCTACCGGAAAGTTGGGTACCAGCCAGGATTTGAACCCCGGTCTCTCGTATCAAAGGGCGGTTTCCCGTATCAAAGGGCGGCGCTCTTAACCACTACGCTATCCAGTCGCTCATATATATATATATATAATGCTCTCTTCAATTAAGCAAGAACTTGTGTTACTGGCTCTATACATTACAGATTTATTAGGCACTACTATTTGAAGTAGTTAAAAGTAAACTGAAATTTCTTTCAGTAATTTATGTATTTCAGGAGAGAATGAACCTTAAATAAAATCATCTAGTGTCAGTTATCCTTATCTACTTAGCCACAACCTAGTTAATTTCTCTTCTAACTTAAAGGCCAAATACTGCTCCTCATCACAGACCTTCAACACAGCAGAATAACCACTCTGCCGTGCTAAAGAAGAGCAGGTTGTGAAGAGGCTGCTGTGAGAAAATCTTGCATTCTCTATGTACTGAGAGGAGGTGCTCCACAGTGGTTTTTTCCAGAGTGTTCAGACCTTCTGAAAAAATTCCTTTTGGGGTTGTTTCCATGCTGTCTCAGAGACCACAAGTGACTTTATTTTGATGATTGGGGAGGTGGGGAAATAACCATTTTAAAGTGAGAGTAGGAAGGGGATAGGTGGAAATGAGAGTAGATATAGAGCTGTACAGTTTTGTTAAGGGCAGAGCTGTGTGCTATTGAAGGTGATGAGAAAAACAGCTTTTGACTCACCTTACCCATTAATACCTCTTTCCTACCTATTACCCAATCTAAGGAGTCGCCTTTATATTATACCCCTCTCCTTCTCCCCACCTCTGGTCCTCAACCAGGAGACTTTACACTAAATTCAGCCTTTCCATTACTGAGCACAGACTATTTGGGTGAAATCATGGCTCCATTGTAGTCAGTAACAAAAACCACATCCATTTCAGTGCGGGCCAGGATTTCACCCATTGTTTTTTGTTTGTTCATATTTTTAATGGGGTTGCAACCACTTACATCAGAGATTAAATTAGCCTGTGGGCTTGCTTGTTATATTATGCAAAGAAGAGTAAAAAGAAGTATCTTATTGGAAAATAGTCCCATAATAGAGAACAAATGTTCCAAGCTGTGGCCTCTCCTCTGGTGACTCTTAGGGTACGTCTACACTACGGGATTATTCCGATTTTACATAAACCGGTTTTGTAAAACAGATTGTATAAGGTCGAATGCACGCTATTCCGTAGCTATCCCATAGTTCCCGCAGTCTCCCCCGCCCCTTGGAATTCTGGCTTGAGATCCCAGTGCCTGATGGGGCAAAAATCATTGTCGCGGGTGGTTCTGGGTAAATGTCATCAGTCTTTTCTTCCTCCGGGAAAGCAACGGCAGACAATCATTTCGTGCCCTTTTTCCTTGGATTGCCCTGGCAGACGCCATAGCATGGCAACCATGGAGCCTGTTTTGCCTTTTGTCACTGTCACCGTATGTGTACTGGATGCCGCTGACAGAGGCGATACTGCAGCGCTACACAGCAGCATTCATTTGCTTTTGCATGATAGCAGAGATGGTTAGTTGTTCCGTGCCCATCTGCTCCATTGTAAATTGGCAATGAGATGACAGTTGTCTGTCGTTCTGTACCATCTGCTGCTATTATGGGTGCCCCTGGCTGAGGTCGGCCGGGTGCAAAGGCAAAAATGAGAATGACTCCCCGAGTCAATCTCTCCCATGGTATCTAAAAATAGAGTCAGTCCTGCCTAGAATATGGGGCAAGTGTACTAGAGAACAGTGTATCAGAGAACCAGAGAGCACAGCCGCTCCATGTCAGATCCTGCAGAATGATGAGCTGCATGCCATTCCACGGGGGGTGACCCTGTAACAACCCCACCTGTTGCTTCCCTCCTCCCTCAACCTTCCTGAGCTACCGTGCAGTGTCCCCCCCTTTGTGTGATGAGTAATAAGAATGCAGGAATAAGAAACACTGACTTTTTAATGAGATAAAATGAGGGGAGGCAGCCTCCACTGCTATGATAGTCCAGGCAGACATTAAGCGATGCGGGGAGAGGAGCCCAGCATCCCGCTGCTATGATAGTCCAGGCAGTACAGAATCTTTCTTTACACATGAAAGGGAGGGGGCTGATGGGAGCTCAGCCCCCAGTTGCTATGATGAAGATGGTTACAGCCGTTCTGTACCATCTACTGGGAATGACCGGAGAATCATTCCTATTTTTACCCAGGCGCCCCCGGCCAGCCTCACCTGAGGCCAGCCAGGAGTACTCAGCAGCTATCAAGCATATTGTACCGTCTGCCACGGGAGGGGAGTGAAAAGGAGCAGATACTGCTCTTTACTGCCCAGCATCGCATCTACCAGCAGCATTCAGTACACATAAGGTACATTAAAAAAAGTCAAGAAATGATTTTTTTCCCTTTTCTTTCACGTGGGGGAGGGAGTAAATTGTCGAGCTAATCCTGAACCACGCCCAGGACAATGTGTTTGAACCTACAGGCATTGGGAGCTCAGCCAAGAATGCAAATACTTTTCGGAGCTACTGTGGGATAGCTGGAGTCCTCAGTACCCCCTCCCTCCCTCCATGAGCGTCCATTTGATCCTTCGGGCTTCTGTTATGCTCATCACACGAGCACTGTGTCTAGCTTGGAGCCTCTTTTTTTCAAACACTTGGCTTTGTCGTCTGCTGTAACGAGCTCTGATAGAACAGATTTGTCTCCCTATACAGCGATCAGATCCAGTATCTCCCGTACGTCCATGCTGGAGCCTCTTTTTGATTGGACTGCAGCCACCCGTGCTGATCAGAGCTCCATGCTGGGCAAACAGGAAATGAAATTCAAAAGTTCGCAGGGCTTTTCCTGTCTACCTGGCCACTGCATCCAAGTTCAGATTGCTGTCCAGAGCGGTCACAGTGGTGCACTGTGGGATACCGCCCAGAGGCCAATACCATCGATTTGCAAGCCACACTAACCCTAATCCGACATGATAATACCGATTTTAGCGCTACTCCTCTCATTGGGGAGGAGTACAGAAACCGATTTAAAACGCCCTTTATATCGATATAAAGGGCCTCGTAGTGTGGACGAGTGCGATGTTAAATCAGTTTAACGCTGCTAAAATCGATTTAAACACGTAGTATAGACCAGGCCTCAAAGAATCATCTCACTAATTCTTCTGAAGCCGTCAGACCAGCCTTCGCTTAGTAATATAAGCATCTTTTTAAAGAGGTGGCTGCAAAATATTTGTTCACATGCCTTCCCAAAAATATATAAGCTGGTTCTGATTGCTACAGGTATTTAGAGTAGGCCAGAAAAGGTTAATATTAATAAAAGCTTAAATGATAAACCAAAGACCCTTTTTGTTCTTATTACATTATATAAGCCATAAGCTTGTGTAAAATATGTGGTTGCATGTCGGTCCCCTTTTTCACTGAAATTTGGAAATCCTCATTAATCTGCTCCAGCAGGATAATATATGGTGGATAGGATCACATAAGACAGACCACAACTACTTCTATTCCCTCCCCCCGGAGTTAGAGGGCACATTCCTATGCTGCTCCATTCCCTTGCTCTGCATATTTGTGTCATCATGTGCATAGGCAGCATGGAAGGAAAAACTAGCTGGCATTCCTTTCCTCCATAGAACCATCCAGGAAGAGAAAAAGAATTGGAAGGAAATGGAGGAAAAGGAAGGAAATTAGAAATAGGGTTAGAGAAAGTGAAATTGGGACAGGTAAGATGAAGAAAGGGGAGCTGAAGAAAAAATGAGCATGAAAGAGAGCTAGTGCGGAGGAACAGAGAGAATAAAATAAAAAGTAATGAAGGGACGAAGGAAAAGACACGTGGGAAAGCAGAAGAAACTGCAGCCTAACATGGGAGGGCAGGGAAATAGATCACTGGGAAAGAGACAATGAATAAGTGAAGGATATATAAAAAAATTCCCCTCTCACCCCTATGGGTGGTATGTGTCTTCCTCAACCTCGGGTCCTCTACCAGAGGCCTGGGAGTTTGAGGGTTCTGCGCAGTATCTTAGCT
>NC_133783.1:28375934-28459116 GCF_003597395.2 Chelonoidis abingdonii
CCCGAGGTTGAGGAAGACACATACCACTCATAGGGGTGAGAGGGGAATTTTATATATATATATATAAACTTGGTTTAGAGATTCACAAAACCAAGAATCCAAAGAAGAGCAGTATTTCAAGAAAAAAGGGGGAAAATAGTGGATGAATAAGTGCAGCCCTCCCACCATAATGTTTAAGTTACTGGGTTATGTATTATTTATTTATCATTCTGCATTTTATTGTCTCACTTTGACAGAGGTCCCACAGCTCTATAAACTTTGAGGAAAGTAGATGGCAATGGATAGTTTTCCCTGCAGGATTCCACTCATTGTAAGAAATCTTCCTTGGCAGGTAACTTCTTTCCTGAATGTCCAACCTTGTTTTGGACAGGTGGGAACATTTCAGCCTCCTTAAGATGACTAAGTGCTAGAAACAGACAGATGGGAATAATTGGTGCCAATTTGCCTGTAGTTGGGTTCAGCAAAGGTTGACTGCTCTTTCAGTTAATAGAAATGCTAGCAGTCCAGAAATCAGTCACTCAGCAAGACATCCGCATTTTAGAAAGGCCAGGGCAAAGAAATAATCTTTGACAGACTTTTTGGTTGTTTTGGACATTAACTATATGTCTGTGTCAATGTAATATTAATTACACTCAGGAAACTGGTTAAACATTTGGTGTTAACTTGATTGCCAGGTTATTACTGATTCTGGCCTTTTATTCCTTCTCTCCTTCTTGGGGATTTTGATGTTCCCAGAGTGGATATTTTATACCTTTAGCTGGTGTAAGAAAACCTTTCTTTTCAAGGTGCACAGTTTCATTTCCCTTATTTTTCCTCTATTTGTCAGGACACACATATGCAACCTGGCTCCTTGTTTAGGAAACGTCCTTGTTGTGCTAAAATCTAGATCTACAATCAATTTAGTCATAACATTTATTTAAAAAAAAAAAAAAAAAGCTTATATAATATCTGCATGGCAAGTGTTCATTTTTTTCCTTGTTCAACTCTATAAAATTTATATATAAATGTGCACTGTTTTGCACTATTAAAATCAATATTTCCGAGGCAATTCTCTGTCCCCCTTTTTAATAAGGGATTAACCTAGTATCTGAGAGCATTCCCTTAAGCCTGATCCATGGCCATTCTGCAGTTTCATAACAGTTCACTTCAAAGCAGATTATTTTTTTCTAGATGCTTTCCAGTTCTTACCATATATAAAGGCTGTCAAGCAATTTAAAAAAAATTAATTGTGCTGTTAGACAACAATAAAATAACATTAATTTAAATATTTTGGATGTTTACTACATTTTCAAATATATTAATTTCAGTTACAACACAGAATACAAAGTATGCATTGTTTTCTTTTATATTTATTTTTATTACAAATATTTGCACTTTAAAAAACAAAAAACATGTTGTTTTCAATTTACCTCATACAGGTACTGTAGTGCAGTCTCTTTATCATGAAAGTTGAACTTACAAATGTAAAATTAAAAAAAAAAACCTGCATTAAAAAATAAAACAACTTTCCAATTTGTTTTAAGATGGCAATCAAATGTGTTTATATAAATCACTTATTTATTTTATGTATAGGCTTTATAGCCCATATGGCAGACTCTGACTGCCCCTTGAGTATTTGTTTTTTTTATCATTAAATAGAAATTGAAAATTGTTTCCAGCCACCAGTGTCTTATATAAGACTTTTTTGCTCTTTCTGAAGTAGAAGCAGAGGATTTTCCTTTTTAGAATGGACTTTAAAAATGGTTTTTTGAGTATGACTATGATTTTATTGAAGTTGCTCATTATCTGTTATTTCTATTTGTATGAATAATATGGTAAGAAGAAACAAGGTATGTCTTATGACAAATCCTACTTACACTAATTCAGTGCATATAGCAATGTCCATATAAAATGGGCATCCATTCCATGTCTGCTGATGTGCATTCCACTTTTTTGATCTTAAACATGAACTTTTCAATCTTCAAATATTTATTTCAATTTTAAATAGATGAATTTCAAGGATCACTCTTACCAAATGGGTCAATGGATTTGTCCTAATCATCTTCTGGATTCTTTGTATCATAGTGATAAAATGTAGCATTCTACAGATGATTTAGAAAAACAAAACAAAACACCCTCTTATATGTCTGCCTGACACATAGTGTCCCTGAAAATATATTTTATTCTGGAAAGAAAATAGAAATTAGACTGTTATTTTAAACAGTCAATTTAGTGACATCTTTCATTTTGGCGCATCTATCTATGTATCCTCATCCTTACCATTCTCATGAGCATAAAATACCTAATTATAGATGTTTTCCTATATGTGGCTCTTACCTTTGGTTTCCTTAGAGGAAGAGGGGTGAATCAGGAGAGTCTGGTGTGTTGGTTTTTTTTTTTCTTTTTAATTGCTCATTCTTCTAAATTTTTCAGACATTACTGAAGTGGAAAACAAGTCATCTAGAGAACAGCTTGGCTGAATTTTAAGTTGCTAGCATGTGGAATTATGAGGAGATGAACAGAAAATCCTTGATTTGGTCTTTTCCTATAACTTCAATAATATTTTGTCAGTTTTCTCCTTTCACTTTATTTTGTTTTGTCTCATCTCCATGTTACCTATAATGGCATTCAAAGGTATCTATGGGTAATACTATTATGAATCTCCCCCTTCACAGTGATCAAATGGTGCAAACTCCCTTTTTTGTTTTTTCCACATTTTTCTCTTTATCGCTGACATCCCTTTTCTTATAAACGCAACTACTAGCACAGTACAGAAACAACACTGCAGGGTTTTTTTTGACAATGGAGCCCTGCAGAGTCAACTATTATACAGAAACTAGAGTCCTAGTTCAACTATGTAAGTTGTCAGGCCTATTATCTTCTTTTCTGTGTCTCAGTGGATCAGTCACTTTCACAAGTGACTCCATTGTCTTTGTCCTAATAGGCTGCTGGCTAAAACTGATTTCAGATCTGACAGACAGGAACAGTTTAACCCAGTGGTCCCCAACTTTTTCGGTTGACAGGTGCCAGACAAAGGACTGTGGTGGCAGTTGAGCATCTGCCAAAATTCTGCTGAAATTTGGCGGCGATGCTTCTCGATGATGCTGCTTGTCAGCGGCAAGCGACGTCATCGAGAGGCATCGGCAGCATTTCGGCAGATGCTCGACACGGGCGCATTTAGATGCCCCGGCGCCTGCGGACACCGCGTTGGGGATCCCTAGTCTAACCTATACTGTTGAAAGCTTCCACTGCGTATAGTAAATCATACGTATGTCATCTGAAACACCAATCTGGAGGACACAAAATACTTTACTCCCATAATTGTTTGGCATTCAATAGATATTACTTAAGTATCTATTTGTAGTATTGGATATCCTAAGCCTCAATCAGATCTGTGTCTGGTTGTTTGTGTATCAATGTTTTTGAGCATATGATTGCTTTTGAACATTTTCTTGTAGAGCTTTGCATTGAGAACAGGCTGAATGAAAATAGAATGCATAGAAAGTATTGGATAAATGATTATCCTCAGATAGCTGTAGCTTGTTTTGGTAAATTGTTGATACTAAAAAGCTTCAGTGTGTTTTCAAGATATTAAGTATGACTAATGATGAGAAGATTTTTCTTGGCACAATCATAGGTGCATAAACATAGCAAATTTTAGTGTGTAATGCATCCATGTGGTGGGGTACATAAACTGCACACTGATTAATCATGGGTTACCAGGAGCCTGACACCAGCTAAGCCACTTGGGGCATCTGGGTATTAGATATCTTTGGAGGTCAAATCCAGCTGGAGAGGAGCTTGGCTTTCATACAGGAAGGAGGACAAGGCAGTGAAGGAAGGCCAGGGAGGAAACCGCAGTGAGAGGTAGCTGGGTGTTTCCTAAGGCTTAAGGTGGACAGGAGTCTGGGAAGTCTGAAGGCATCCTGAGCCAGGCAGAAGCTTGGGAGGCTGGGGGCAGGGAAGCCTGGGGCCACATATGAGTTGTCATGAACCAGGAGGAAGTTAATCCCAAGAGGTAGTGACTGTGAAGTCTAATGGGCTTTTGGACAGAAGTTTGAGGGGCTGCAGAGAGAGAGAGGCAAGAAAACAGCAGTCAGTCTCTGGGTACTAGAAAATGAAGATACCTGGAACACACAGGATTGAAACAAGCTCCTGTGGCTGACCCTGAAACCATGTTAGGGACCAGAGTTCAAGGGAGAAGCCCTGGGAAGTGTTGCTTATTACAAAGAGCCCAGGAAGGGGCCGGGAAAAGGTGTCAGAAGTCCAGGGAGGCAGCAGTAAGGCATCTGACAGAGGACAACTTGGCTGCTTGTCCTAGAGTCTCTAGACTGGAACCCAGCATAGAGGGTGAGTCTGGATTCCCCTGCCAGCCACTTAGAAGGTGATATGAAGCCCCTAATATAAGGAGGTAAGGACAATTCAGAACCTGGAGAGAGGAGTGCAGTGACACTGGGCCCAGAGTTGGGGGCTGGAGACTTGACACAAAGTCATCAAATTGTTTGTTGGATCCCTGGAAGGGGTGGGACTGAAGTATGACCTAGCTGGAGAGCTGAATCATGAGAAGAGGCAGACCACCATAGGGCCAGAGCAACTATTGGCAGTGGGTGCTACATGAGGAGAGAATGCTAGGCCACTCCAAGCCGTGGGAGGGTGCTCGAGCATTGAATTAAAACTCCTATAGTTGCTTTGTAGGAGTGGTTCAAAATACAAAGTAATTGAGATACTAGTACCACAATGGCTGAATAGGGGAAATAGGGCAATCACTATGCATTCAGTAATATTTCTCACATAACCCTAGGTTGCATAGTCCAGAAAAGTGTTTGCCATGGCTTAGGAGTGAGGGTGCAAAAGTGACCTTCAGCCATTATTACAGAGTTGGTCTCCCCCACCCCACTGCAATTTAAAACAGAATGCTCTAAATTACACTTTTCAGAGTGGTAGCTGTGTTAGTCTGTATCCGCAAAAAGAACAGGAGTACTTAATGGCACCTTAGAGACTAATAAATTTATTTGAGCATAAGCTTTCGTGGGCTACAGCCCACTTCATCGGGTGCATAGACTGGAACATACAGTAAAAAGATATTTATACAAACAGAGAACATGAAAAGGTGGAAGTAGCCTAATTTTGTCTGGTCTGGTTTTCCCAACCCTACTTGTAATCTATGCCCAGATATGAGCACAAACTTCTAGTGTGAAAAGCAGTGTCGCCATTCACTGCCTACAGACATATCAGAAGTCTCTAAACTAATTTTGAAATAAATTATTTATTAAACCTTTATTATAGTAGTTCCTATGGACCAACCAAGATCACTGTACAATACAGCAGTAGATAGCCCCTGCTGTGAAGAACTTGCAAACTAAACAGACAAGCCAAAAGAAAGGTAGGGAAAAGCAGAACAGTAATTGTGGTGGCAGCAATTGTCATGTTAATGCCATGATTTTTGTTCTGAGAGGTTGTGCTTTAGGTAGGATGGATAAGCTAAATGAAACAAAGAGTGAGGAAAGAGAGGTGAGAGGACAGAGCTGGTGAGCTCTGAAGCCAAACAGCTAGTACTAGATTTTGATGGGAATAGTGCCTAAGTCTGTGTGGACGTTTATTTGTAAAACCACAATTTTCCAGATCATATCTTTCTTTTTATGGATGGGGAACTGAGACACAGAGATTAGTCAAAATTATTCACTAATATTAATGTCTAGTTTGAGATTACTAGGATGTGCTTTTTCAGAGTACTTCGCATTGCATAGCACTTCATATATTTTGAGCATAGCTTCCACTGACTTTACTTGCATCCGATGAAGTGGGTATTCACCCACGAAAGCTCATGTTCCAATACGTCTATTAGTCTATAAGGTAACACAGGACTCTTTGCTTCTTTTACAGATCCAAACTAATACGGTTACCCCTCTGATACTGACTTTACTTGCATTTGTGAGTGCTCAGCACTTCTGCAAAGCAAATCCCAGTGTCTCCAGCTAGGCACCCGAGAAACATGGAACATACAATTAGTGACCACCTCAGAAAAAAAATGGTTTAAGTGACTTTGACAAGTGTCACAGAGGCTGGGCTAGAATCCAGTTCTCCAGGGCATCATTCATCTGCCTTAACTGTGGTGACAGTTAACTTTCTCTTCCTGTCTCATTCACTACACACCTTTCAGTTTTTTCAGCAAATGAATTGGGAACCTACACACAACAGTCTCCGTCACAAAGTAACCCTGATCAGAATGCAGAACAGGTCCATCTTTTGCGCTGCACAAGATGAATACTGGGGGGGAAATAGTATGTGATCATGTAATTAAAGACAGTGTCACAATGAATTTCCACAAAGGGGGCATAGGAAACATTAATTCTGACATTACCTAACTTTTCAGTGCTTGATTTTTCAACTTTCATTATGTTCTTTTGAACGTGTGCGTGTGTGTGTAATTTCCTACATTTAAAAAACAAACCAAAAAAACCCAGATATTCCATCATATGGCATCGTCTTGACACCCATGTGGTTCATCGTCAGGGCTGAAATCTTTAGATCCACCACACAGACCTCTGCTCAAAAACTGATCACAGTAGTAGTTTCTCATTTTGTGTGTGAATGAACCCTAGAGAAGGATGAGATATACACTTTGCAAGTGGATTGCACAGGTATTTGCTGACAGCAGAGGTGGTGAGACTCAAGAATCTTGGGTTCCATTCCAGTATCTGGAAAGGAGTGCTCTAGTGGGCATAGAATCTTCTGCCTATTCCCTTCCCCTCTGCCCAGCGTGGCCCCACTTGCCCTGTCCTGTCCAACATGTCCCTTGCCCAGTCCTGTTTCTTCTCTGCTCCTGCATCTTGTTCCTGTCGTATTTTCTTTGCCTTTTCTGTTCCAGTACAGTATTACAACAATTAGAAAATAACATTGTCTTTTAATGATATTGGTGGAGGGAGTTTTGGTGTATTGTTGTTGTGGAATAAAGGACAGTTCTAAATTGATAATTATTGGCTGTTGTTCGGCTGTACCCCTTTTAGTTCTAAAGCTGAAAATCACTACTGCTTTCCCTCTGCATGATGGTGGCTTGTCAGATGAAGCGTAAATTCAGTAATCAGTAGAAACAAATGAAAACAGTGTAATGGCAACTGAAATAAGAATGAGACTGTTGTGTTAATATATTTAGATGCAAGTCCTCTGATATTATTGGGAACATGTTTCCTTTATGAAATGCAGGTCGTTTTGCTTGCAGTTGCTAGACATAATGCATGTGGTCACAGAAATCTTGTTTTCCAATGGAGAGCACGAATTGTGTATGTATTTAGTGCATGTGCAGTTATGAAAATCAGATATTTTAATAGAATGTGAAAAAATTCATTTTAGCTAGAGAAGAACATGGCTTCCTCCTAGACTTTAACTCAACCAGTTTAGAACATTAGAGGCAGCATGTCTTGTCTACACTACATTCTTAAAACATGTTAGCACACCTTTAAACACTAGTCTAGACAAGGCCTAGGGAACAAAAAAAATTTATGAAACTGTCAGTTAACATAGGGAACAGGCTTCTTTAATTGGCCTCAGTTTGCACACTCCTACTAATAGTTTGTACATGTTCTCCTTTCCTGACGTCCTTCTCTTGATCCCTTGTGTCATGGTGTAATTCCCCACTCTGAACCTTAGCGTCCAAAAGATGGGGTACTAGCATGAATTCCTCTAAGCTTAATTACCAGTTTAGAACCTGTACCGCTGCCACCAGCCAGGAATTCCAGTGCCTGGTACACTCTGGTCCCCCCAAAACCTTGCCCGGGGACCCCCAAGACCCAGACCCTCTGGATCTTAACACCAGGAAAGTAAACCCTTTCCCCCACTGTTGCCTCTCCCAGGCTTCCCCTCCCTGGGTTACCCTGGAAAATCACTGTAATTCAGACTCCTTGAATCTAAAAACAGAGAGGAAAATTCACCTCCATCCCTCTCTCTTCCCCCTCCAGACTCTCCCTGAGAGAGGAAGTAATCCTAACACAGAGAAAAATTAACCTTTCTCTCCCCTTCCCTCCTTTCTCCCCACCAATTCCCTGGTGAATCCAGACCCAGTCCCCTGGGGTCTCACCAGAATAAAAAAACAATTAGGTTCTTAAACAAGAAAAGCTTTTAATTAAAGGAGAAAAACAGTAAAAATTATCTTGTTAAATTAAGATGGATTAGGTACAGGGTTTTTAGCTATAGACACTGGGAATACCCTCCCAACCTAAGTTTACAAGTACAAATTAAATCCTTTCAGCAAAATACAGATTTGAACTCCTTCCAGCCAATGCACATTTACAAATAAAGAAAACAAACATAAGCCTAACTCACCTTATCTTGCTAGGACTTACTATTTTTAAACTTATAAGGCCTGTATTGGAGAGATTGGAGAGAAACCTGGTTGCACGTCGGTCACTGTCAGAACCCAGAGAGAACAACCAAATTCTACAGCACCACACACAGCTTCCCTTCCTCAAGATTTGAAAGTATCCTGTCCCCTGATTGGTCCTCTGGTCAGGTGACAGCCAGGCTCACCGATCTTGTTAACCCTTTACAGGCAAAAGAGACATGAAGTACTTCTGTGCTATTAACTCTTACTTATCTGTTTATGACACCTTGGCATATAAATTACACCATCTTTGATAGCTTTATGCTCAGTTAGACTCAGCAGACCAATTCCAAAAGGGGTGAGGTATAAATGTGAATTTGTCCATTACACCACAGAAAGAAAGACACAACACCAGGAATATTGCTTAGGCCACAGCTTTGTGAAGTAATACATCTGGGAACCGTTTGGTAATAACTTGTCCAGTGCAGGTCATCTTCCATTTGTAATCTGTACCAACCTAGTGAAAAACTGCCACTAGCTCCCTCCCACTGTACACCCATTAACCTTGCCCCAACATTGCTGGGACCCCAACCACTCTCATATGTGGTTTAGGGGATGGGGAAGCGGATGTTGTCTCCTCGCTGTACCAGACATTGGGAGTACTAACCCTATTTCCCAACTTTTTTAGGAGATCACCTTCTCTTAACGAAGTGGGTATTCACCCACAAAAGCTCATGCTCCAATACGTCTGTTAGTCTATAAGGTGCCACAGGACTCTTTGCTGCTTTTACAGATCCAGACTAACACAGCTACCCCTCTGATACTTTTCTTAAACTGTTTATCAGGAAACCAGAACTCCCTATTGAATGAATACCTGCACTGGGCACCTGTCAAGTAGCGACTAAATTAATTTTACAACCCAGCATAATCATTGGCCCTCTGGGTTCTGAGGGAGAGATGGGCAAAAAGAATGCCACACTGGCAAAATGGGAAAAAATGCACCTAGCATAATGCCCATGGCAGGGCCGCAAAACTTGGTTCTACTCTAATCCCAAGGACAGCAGCTTTGCTTACAGGCACAGAATGGTGCCCCAGGGAAGGTGAATGGCCTATGAACTTCCCCTTGTGTGTGCCGAAGCCAATAGCCTTATGCTGGACCAATCAGCCATGGAGCCCCACTCCTCCATTTCTCAAGTCCGCAACGAGGGTCAGTGCTGATGAGGAAACTAGGGGGTGAGGGAGGTGTAATACATAATGGAGCCAAAGCTTTTCGTTCCCTGCTGGCCCAGACAAAGCCTCCCTCCTCTTAGGCAGTGGAGGAGTGGGGGTATTCATTAAGTGGATGGTAACGTGAGTGAGTGTAGATGGAATCTAAAAATACATTTAAGAGAGGTGGAAGAAAGTGTCAGTTGCACCAAATTACAATTAAACTTCCTTACACACAGACTTACTGCTGAAATGGCCCATAATATTTGTAAAAATCACTATTTCAATATTTGTCTTGCACTGCCAGACTTATATCAGCCAATCACACTAGTTTCCTGTCTTAGTGAAAATTTGAAGGGGAACACTTCCAGTTTTTTGTGTATTTTAAGTGAAAATTAACAGTCTGATTAGATGCTGCTCCTTGAAGTGAAGCAGAATACACATGGAATTTGTCCGATTTTTTTTTTTTTGAGTAGGGAAATTTGGAAAGGCCCAATCACAATAAATGTCCAATAATCTTGTTTTCTGAAATGAAGAAATCATAACATGGTGTCAGTTATCATTGATAAAAAAAATCTGTGAAGCTGTTCATTTTCTGAGTTTCTTACAGACTCTAATGTGCTCCACTCACACCATTTTAATTTCTTAGGTAAGGACACTTAGTCTTTCACCTTTCTTCGTATTTCACAAAATTTGGGTTTCCTCTACATATATAACCCTTATTTTCTCTGTAATGAAACATTTTAAATATTTCATTTCCCCTTCATCTGCTGACCATCATAGCAAGAGCAGAGGTACAGTCACCTTCACGTTTTTGTTTCTTACCCCACAGTCCACCCAACTGTAGCAGAAACTTCAGGGAAGCTTCTGGTGCTAAAAGTATTTCTCATCTTATTTTTCCCATGTTTCAAATTTTCTGACTGATAAAAAGACTGTTAATCAGAGTGTGCCATGTTGTATCTCTTTCACCTATTCTTGTAGTTGCGTTACCTTCATTAATTGTTTATAGCAAGTATCTTACTGGAAATGAGTCAAGTAAGAATGTTAGTATAGCTTGAAGACTTTTATCTTACTGGTGATGCTAGACTGTGAACTTTATTATCTCTGTAAGGAAAATGAATAACTTACTTTTAAAATGTCTAACCTTGTCTGACTATATCTGGTTTGATAGTTTTTGTGGTTTATATAAGATAATTTTATTTAGCCTGTAGTTTTTTCTGTGTATTTCTGTGTCTTTGTACATATGTGCTAGTATTAAAGCCCCAGCTGAGCCTCAATTTTGAACTGTATTGTGGAGAATTGATATAGCCTCCATAGGTGAGTCTGAGACCTTCTTTCTGTTAGAAGCCTGCTTCCGGCTGCTTTGGTGAAATCCTCCCCAAAATGGTATTTGCTCTATAGATTGTGCATCTAGGCAGCCTGCTAGGAAGCTTAGAGAATGATGGCTCCCAGGGTTTCCAGGCAACAGAGGAGCCTTAGAAGCCTGAGAGTCCTGTCTGTAGGACAGTTTATTAGGTGAGCTGCCCTGGAAGCCCCAGCTCCCCCCATACCTGAGACAACTCAGCAACGTCCCTCCCTTTCCCACTCCCCCCAGTTACCACTGGGGATTGAAATATCACTGAGAAGGATTTCACCGAAAGGCATTCCTGGGTGTTGAAGACAACAGTAAGTAAGACTTACATTTTGTGAGGTGAGGGGCACCAGGCCTTATATCTCCACAGCATGCTTGTCTTAAAGTTATTTTTCATTTCTGTACAGGAGTAATTGTCACACTTTGATTAATCAATTATTCCTCTGCTTGCAGAGCAATTTCAGGCTCTGCAATGGTGAAGCAGCTCTTAGTTGTCAAGTAGGGATGGTTTCTGCTAGTAGTTTCTGCTAATTGTAAATGCAGTCTAGGACACCCGTATGGTTTCCAGAGATTTTACTGATCAGCTAAACAAATAATCCCACAGTTTTTTACATGGCTACTTTATGAATTTCTCTTGTGGTCAAATTTACAGATAGTCCCAAATTTACAGACAAGACTGCAGAGTAAGACATCAGTGACCTGGAAAAACTAGAACAGAGCAGGACTGAAGGAAATGAGAGGAGATTCAGTAGTAAAAATGCAGTTTTAGACCCAGGGGAAAGAAATAAGCAGTGCAAAATGGAGTGAATTAACTAAGCAGTAAGACCCTTAGCACTAGAGTTTGTTTATTGTTTACAGTCTCTTTAATGGTGTCCTAATATTTTTTTCAAATTCTATTAATCAGATATGGCCATATGGAAAGAGGTGGAACTGGGACTGTAGGTTTTGAAATGGAGAGATAGTTGATATAAGATCTGTCTTAATAAGTAGCCAGAAACATGAAAAAAAACACTTATCATTTCTTTATTAAAAAAAATAAATAGATAAATACTATTTGAATGTGAAGTTTGAAATATTTGTTTTTCTCTGTTGGGGTAATGTTGAATCCAGAGAGGAACTTCAGAGGGACTTAACCATGCTAAGTGAATGGGTGACGGCAGAAGAAATTCAATGTTGCTAAATACACATTAGATAGTGTTGACTGTATCAACTCAGGAAGAGGAACTTGAGCATCCGACGAAGTGGGTATTCACCTACGAAAGCTCAAGCTCCAATATGTCTGTTAGTCTATAAGGTGCCACAGCACTCTTTGCCGCTTTTACAGATCCAGACTAACACGGCTACCCCTCTGATACTTGAGCATCATTGCAGACATCTTAGTGAAGACCTGTAATTGATGTATAGCTGCAGTATAAAGTAAAAAAGATGTTTCCTAAGGAATGGTATTGGGAATAATCCTTCAAATATTCCCTCTTTATATAAATCACTAGTCCAGTCCTCATCTAGAATGCTGTATCCACAGTACTGGTCACTCCATCTTATTAAAGATACTGCAGAATTAGAGGAGGTTCTGAAAAAAAATGACAAATGATTAGGAGCATGTGAAAAATCTCAGCGGATGAAAAGATTGGGACTGTTCTCCTTAGAAAGGATACGTCTAAGGAGGATGTGATAAAAGCTAAAATAGAGAAGGGAGATCGAAAGCTTCTGTTCTCCCTGTCTCACAACACATGGGCATGTTATGAAATTGAAAGATAGGAAATTCAGAATGGATAAAAGGAAATGCTTATTCACTGAACACATAATTAGACTGTGGTACACGTTGCCACATGATTCCATTGAAGCCAAGAATTTAGTAAGTGCCGAAGAATGATTGGATGTTTGTATGGATAACAATATCCAGAGTTATAATTATTAACACACAATTATGGATAAAAACTTCATACTTTAGACAATCACTGACTATTGGGGTTAGGATGAAACTTTGATGGGTTGGCAGATTATCCCACATCTGCCTACAGTGAGTTTGTTACATATGCCTTTTAAGCATCTGTTACAGGCTGTAGTTTATTTAAAAATTGTGTTGGAATTGTAGACTGGCACTTTAATTTTATAAGGAATTTTCTGGCCCTCCTTGCAGGCTAGGAAAGTGTGTGATCAGTGTCTGTCTGCAAGAAGTGAGCTTCAAGCAAGCGGAGAGAGTTCTGCCTCTGTCTTAGGGAGCAAGCCTGTTTTCTCTCTCTTGCGTGTTATAATTCTGAATTTTAAGAAATAGTCATTTTACACTGCAACCTTCCAGCAAGAATATCTATGCTTTTCTCTAGCCTCTCTGTGTGCATACTGTGAACATAATACAGGCCACAGTCAGACAGAATGCTGGGCAAGGTGGACCGTGGTCTGATCTCATTTGGCAATTCCTGTCATCGTATCTTGCTAAAATATTTTTAAATGCTGGAGAAGTTTGTTTTTATTTTACAATCCATAAACCAACCTCAAATCTACAATGAACCAGGCTTCCTGACTTCACTCCTGAGTGGGAGAGAGGTCTCACTTAGGGGACGGAAGTTGAAAGAACAAAAGTTAGAAAGAATGTGAGATTCGTGATGGAAAAGGGCTGTAACTGGGAAGTGAAGTAGGAGGCTAATGATAAAAGGGAGTGTCATGATCTAGCTACAAATAGAGGAGATGCAATGATGGAGAGGGCTGAAATAAGGGGATCCTTCTTCTTAATTCCTTTCCTGCCCCAGACCTATTCTGGGTGACTACTAAACCTGGCCATGAAAGGGAAGTACAAGAAGCAGCAAGGTTGGACATGGGACAGATGCTGAGATTAGAGAGCTGCACCGTCTCTCAATTTAGCAATACTTGTACATTCAATTCCAACTACATAAGTAGTCTATTTTAATGATTGGAAAAAGGCGAATATAGTGTCCATCTTTAAAAAAGGGAAGAAGGAGAACCCGGGGAACTACAGACTGATCAGCCTCACCTCAGTCCCTGGAAAAATCATGGAGCAGGTCCTCAAGGAAACCATTTTGAAGCACTTGGAGGAGAGGAAGGTGAACAGGAACAGTCAACATGGATTCACCAAGGGCAAGTCATGTCTGACTAACCTGATTGCCTTCTATGATGAGATAACTGGCTCTGTGGATATGGGGAAAGCAGTGGATATGATATATCTTGACTTTAGCAAAGCTTTTGGTATGGTCTCCCACAGTATTCTTGCTAGCAAGTTAAAAAAGTATGGATTGGGTGAACGGACTATAAAGTGGATAGAAAGCTGACTAGATTGTCAGGCTCAACAAATAGTGATCAACGGCTCGATGTCTAGTTGGCAGCCAGTATTAAGCAGAGTGCCCCAGGGGTCAATCCTTGGGCTGGTTTTGTTCATCATATTTATTAATGATCAGGATGATGGGATGGATTGCATCCTCAGCAAGTTCACAGATGACACTAAACTGGGGGGAGAGGTAGATACATTGGAGGGTAGGGATAGGGTCCAGAGTGACCTAGACAAATTGGAGGATTGGGTCAAGAAAAATCTAATGAGGTTCAACAAGGACAATTGCAGAGTCCTGCACTTAGGACTTAGGATGGAAGAATCCCATGCACAGCTACAGGCTGGGGTCCGACTGACTAAGCAGCAGTTCTACAGAAAAGGACCTGGGGATTACAATGGATGAGAAGTTGGATATGAGTCAGCAGTGTGTCCTTGTTGCCAAAAAGGCTAACGGCATATTGGGCTGCATTAGTAGGAGCACTGCCAGCAGATCAAGGGAAGTGATTATTCCTATTTATTCCTATTGGCACTGGTGAGGCCACATCTGGAGTATTGCATCCAGTCCTCCCCTCCCCCCGAAAGGATGTGGACAAATTGGAGAAAGTCCAGCAGAAGGCAACAAAAATGAGCAGGGGGCTGGGGCACATGATTTACAAGGAGAGGCTCAGGAAACTGAGCTTGTTTAGTCTGCAGAAGAGAACAGTGAGGGGAGATTTGATAGCAGTCTTCAACTACCTGAATGGGGGTTCCAGAGGGGATGGATCTTGGTTGTTCTCAGTGATGGCAGATGACAGAAGAAGGAGCAATGCTCTCAAGTTGCAGTGGGGAAGATCTAGGTTGGCTATTAGGAAAAACTGTTTCAGTAGGAGAGTGGTAAAGCACTGGAATGGGTTATCTAGGGAGGTGGTGGAATCTCCATCCGTAGAGGTTTTTAAGGCCTGGCTTGACAAAGCCGTGGCTGGGATGATTTAGTTGATGTTTCTCCTGCTTTGAGCAGGGGGTTGGAGTAGATGACCTCCTGAGGTCTCTTCTAACCCTAATCTTCTATGATTCTATGATCTTTCTTTTAAAAGTAACTCTTCATAAGAGTGCAGTCTATTACAGTACTCTAGAGAAATGCATGACAGTTATGACATTTGCAGTTAATCCTCGGATATGTCTCTGAGGGTTTTGTTGAGATTTGGGGAAATATAATAATTGCAGGAGAATTTGACAGCTTCTGTCACTTTCCATGGAGAGAGACATATTACTAGAGCCCTGAAAATCTGCAGATATCTGCAGATGTGAATATCCATGGACCATGTTTGCAGATCACAGATTGGATGCAGACAGAAATTTTGTATCTGGTAGGGCAGTGGTTCCCAAACTTGTGCAGGGAAAGCCCCGGCGGGCCAGGCCAGTTTGTGTACCTGCTGCGTTAGCAGGTTCAGCCGATTGCGGCTCCAAGTGGCCGGCACTGCCTCCAGCAGCTCCTATTGGCCTGGAGCAGCGAACTGCGGCTGCTGGGAGCCGCGATCTGCCAAACCTGCGGACGCGGCAGGTACACAAACCGGCCTGACCTGCCAGGACTTTCCCTGCACAAGTGGTGGAACAAGTTTGGGAACCACGGTGGTACGGCTCTACATATTGCACCACTAAGTCTCCTCTGTCAGGGATTTTCCCAACTTATGAATACACCAGACACTGCTCCTCCCACTTGAAATTTGTTCTTCAATAGAGATAGAACCTGTAGGAAAATTAATATTGCCCTGACTTTGGATGATCCATAAAGATAACGTAGCATCCTATAGGGGCTGTGTATTTCTGTGTTTTGCCTTCTAGAGGTGCAACACAGAATCTCAGTGTTAGACTTCTGAGCAGCCCAAGGTTAAAGCAAGACCCCCTCAATTCTGAGTTATAAATATGCATACACCTTTTTTTTGGTTTTCATTTCACTTAGTCCTATCCCTTCCTGTGAAGGCTTGAGGTGCCCATTTTCTTCTGGAGCTTCCCTTCCTTTTTTGAACAGTAAGAAGTAAAGGCTGCGGAACATATTTAACTTTAAAGAGGTACAAAACGTAATGAAAAGACAACATTCTAGGTAGCTCAGTTTGGGATAAGATATTGTTATATGTCCTTTTTGTGTTGCCACTTCCACTTTTAGAGATGTGCCTGGCAAGTATCTCAAGGTCCTGTACTCTTAATTCTTGTGTAGAGAATATAGTAGTTCAATATGTCTTTATAGTGTCATATTTTCTTTCTTATATGTTACCTTGAGCTTAAGTAAAGGCAGAACAGAGTTCACAATACACTTTCTGTAAATAGGTTTTTCATTTTCCATTGATTTTCAACATATTTCTATTCAGTTCACCCTGCATTACTGAAATACATCTTCAAATGTGGAGATATAGAGTATATGATGTGGGTTTAGCTGTGAAAACTATATAGGATGTCAAAGTAAACAACTGACAGCTCAGTTAATCCACTTACTACTATTTTTAATAGAAAAATCCCTGCTTTCAAATCATTTTGTGATCAATGGAACTCAGAATAAAGTTAAGGCAATTCATATGCATATTTGCTCTTTTTAAACAGAAAACAGGAGCATTGTTCAGGGCTCACTGAATGATGAAGTTTGCAACAGAGGGAGTTGGAATCATGCCAGGTGCAACTCATATTCTGTTGCTAATGCTAATGTTTTGTACAAATGGATTACCGGAACTACTTCCACAGATGGCAGAATGCCATTCCAACAGCTTCCTCTGCATTTTTTCCTCCTCCTCTCTATTCTGGTTAGTAGTGGATAAATTTAGGAAGAACACTGGGAAGCAGGTCCTCACTTCTGTGAACAGCAGAGAGATTTGACAGCTTTGCGTGTTTCTGATCTCCAAGAGCAATGCTCAATTAGAGCTGCACCATTTCACTGCCAGCAGATCATTTTTCCCATCCTCTATCACCAAATAGGAGGGCAATTTTTATTTTAATTAATGACAATATTTTAAAACCTCTTTGTCTTCACGATTCTTTGAGGCTGTTCTTCCACCCTACATAAATGAGATCCTGCCACATGGCTTCTGTATCGTACTTATGCTTCCTCATAGGTGGGAGGGTTTACTCTGCTAAAATCTGATTGGCGTAACATAGAGAGGAACCTGGACTTTCCTGAATTATTTCTTCAGACTTCAGTTTGCCTGAGAAAATGAGTGGTTATTGCTAGTGTGCAGTTTTAGTTGATTGGGTTCATACTTTGTGGTGTTGCTACTTGTAAACGCTTGGTATGTGGATACACAGGGCCAGCTCTAGCAATTTCGCCGCCCCAAGCACGGCGGCACGCCGCGGGGGTCGCTCTGCCGCTTGCCAGTCCCACGGCTCCGGTGGACCTCCCGCAGGCGTGCCTGCGGATGCTCCACTGGAGCCGCAGGACCAACGGACCCTCCGCAGGGATGCCTGCGGGAGGTCCACCGGAGCTGCCTGCCACCCTCCCAGCAACCAACAGAGCGCCCCCCGCGGCATGCCGCCTCAAGTACGCACTTGGCGCGTTGGGGCCTGGAGCCGGCCCTGTTGATACAGAGTAGCTTTCGGTAGGAGTCATGATAATTGAGAAGGGTGAATTATTGTAGTTGGTTTTTAAAATGTACTCAATATATAATAATAAGCTTTCTGGTAAAATTAAGTTTTTTGATGATGGTTTTTTTTGTTTTGTTTTATGTTTTTTGTCAGTGAAATTCAGACTTGGGTTTAGGTAGAAGGGTATACATTTTAAAGATAGGCCTTCCTCACCTCACATGAATTAAGAACATGATGCAGAAGATTTCTGTTGACTTCACTGAGCTTTGACTCACTCTAACATAAATGCATAAAAGAAAGAGAGTGCTGTTCAATGCTCAGAGCAAGAAATGTTGTGTTAGAGCAGGGGCTGGCAAACTTTTTGGCCTGAGGGCTTCATCGGGTTTCAGAAATCGTATGGATGGCCAGTTAGGGGAGGCTGTGCCTCCCCAAACAAGCAGGCGTGATCCGCCCCTGGCCCCTATCTGACCCCCCTGCTTCTTACCCTGACAGCCCCCTGGGACTTCTGCCCCATCCAACCCCACTCCATGCCTTGATGGCCCCCCTGGACCCCTGCCCCATCCCCCCCCCCCGGCTCCCTGTCCTCTGACCGCTCTGGCCCCCCTGCCCCTAACTGCCCCGCACCACTCCATCCAACTCCCTCTTCTTCCTTACTGCCCCCCCGGGACCCCTACCCCATTCAACCACCCTCTCTCCCTGACCACCCCTGGATCCCTCTGCCCCTAACTGCCCCTCGCCCCTAACTGCCCCCCACCACCCCATCCAACACCCTCTCTCCTTCCTGACTGCCCTCCCGGGACCCCTGGCCCATCCAACCACTTCTTCTCCCTGTCCCTTGACTGCCTGAGGCCCCCATCCCTGACTGCCCCCAGCCACCCCATCCAACCCCTCCTCTCATTCCTGACTGCCCCCGTGGTATCCCTGCCCTATCCACCCCCCCTGCTCCCTGACTGCCCCTAGAACCCCTGCCCCCAACTGTCTCCCATCGCCCCATCCAACCCCTTCACTCCTTCCTGACTGCACCTCCAGGACTTGTGCTCCATCCAACCACCCCTCTCCCTGACTGCCCCCAGGACGCCTGTCCCCATTCAACCTCCCTATTCCCTGTCCTCTGACCGCCCCAACCCCTATCCACGTCCCTGGCCCCTAATCACCCCCCGAACTCCCCTGCCTTTTATCCAACCCCCATCCGCACTCCCTGCCCCCTTATCATGCTGCCTGGAGCATCATTGGCTGGCAGCACGGCTGCACCATGACAGGCAGCCATGCTGCCCGGCTGGAGCCAGCCATGCACCGTGCAACACAGAGCACCCGGTCAGGCTGGGCTGTGCAGCAGCACTGCCCCCGGAGTTCGCTGCCCCACCACCCAGAGCTTTGCACTGGTGGCACAGTGAGCTGAAGCTGCAGGGGAGGGAGAACTGAGGGGGAGGGGCCGGGGGCTAGCCTCCTTGGCCAAGAGTTCAGAGGCCGAGGAGAACGGTCCCATGGGCTGGATGTGGCCCGCAGGCTGTAGTTTGCCCACCTCTGTGTTAGAGGCTAATACGTATAGCCCATACTGATTAATTGAAATTTGCTCTGCAGTTTCAATTATATGTTCTTCCTCACTTTTTGCTACAAACTCCTTTATAGTTTTGCTATGAAGTGTTAAACATCTCAAAGGTGCCTGTATTTTGTTTACATGATCCTGTCTAGTACTTAAGCCATGATCTAGCCCCAAGAGCTATGCAAGTAGCCTTCAGCTGCGTAGTTCATAGTGGAGGATGGGTGCTATAGCTTGTATGATATACCAGTTTCTGTATCAAAGTGGGTTGCTTTGAGATGAGTTACTGTATAAATAATACAGATAACGTATACCTAATTATTAGCATCTGTTTA
This sequence comes from Chelonoidis abingdonii, assembly GCF_003597395.2. NCBI lineage: Eukaryota > Metazoa > Chordata > Testudines > Testudinidae > Chelonoidis > Chelonoidis abingdonii. The sequence goes on from NC_133783.1 coordinate 28,395,489, forward strand.
TCAAGTGTCTTTATCAAGAACCATGAAATATACCAGTCATCTCATAGTAGGGCAGATCCTCTGCTGGTATAGTATGTCATAGTTCCATTGACTTCAGTTTATCCACACCAGCTAAGTATCTACCCCATTGACTTCTAGAATTTTCATCAGTAACTCCTGGAGTATCATCTTCATTTTTAATTATACATTTTAAGATCTTATGGTGGTTATATATAAAAGATGAGTCAACGCTTTATCTTTAAATTACATCAAAAAATAACTATAAAACACCTCATAATGAATCTAAATGCAAAATATCTCTTTTCCCCCATTTAAATGTCTTATGAATTAGCTTCCTAAGGTCAATAGGAGATTTGCTTCTGTGTTTATGGTAAATTCGTGGAAAAAAGTTGATTCCATGGAATCATATATAGCATTTGCATAAAATCATCACACCCTCTACGTTTCTCACTAATAATCATTCCTTCTTTGGCTGATCTATTCTAGTGTCAAACTGCTGGCTGTCAGTGGCAGGGGTTCCTTACTCAGTATCTCATTATATTTATTTTGCAAGTTACAAAACCTGCTTTTCTTTCTTAGCCCTCTTCTTAAATGATGGAAGTGCAAACAGTGTTACATATACAATGTGCTCAGCTTGCCTCCAAAGTTGTTGCTTTGTCAAGGTGGGTGAGGTAATATTTTGTATCTTACCTCACCCACAACTTCAGTTGTTGATAGAGACAAGCTTGCACAGAGCTTTTCCTCAGGTCTCTGTGTAAGCTCAAAAGCATGTCTCTCTCTCTCCAACAAAAGTTGGTCCAAAATAAGACATTACCTCACTCACCATATGTCTTTAATCTACTGACACCAACATGGCTACAACACCGCATATTTAGTTTGTCAAATCAGTTTCCCTTTCTAAATGTACACACAAGAACACAGATAATGGAAGCCTGGAGAAGAGAAAAGGAAGTGGAGGAATTTGCTAGTTCTCCTTAAATGGTCTAATGGTAGGCATGGGATTGTTTAGCTTCAGGATAGAGCTGTGGCTCTTCGTTAGAGTGGACAGGTTCCCTGGTCCATCTAGGTTAAGTTGAAAAATTGGATTGGATTCCCCTGGAATTTTGAGAAATTTCAAGGGAAGAGTCCATAGGTCTTAATTTCATTAGTCTTACATCTGTAACTAGATCATACTTGTTGGCTCGATTGCTATAGCTAAATTTAGTTTGATTCTCAGTCATGTAGCAGCTTCTACAGGGATGAGTGCTTAGAAATGCTTATAGCAGAACCACAAGCGTTACTCATTTCAATTTCACCTCTTGTGTGGGCTGGTCAATGTTTTCTTTTTTCCCACCATCTATATTTATTACATAAATTCAGTCCAGCCTTGTATCCTTTACTTCAACTTATAAATGTAGCCTCCTAATCCACTGGAGTGAATTCATATGATATACTGCACATCTACCAATGTGGTATATGCCACATGTGCCAGCAGTGCCCCTCTGCCATGTACATTGGCCAAACTGCACAGTCCCTACGCAAAAGAATAAATGGACACAAATCAGACATCAAGAATTGTAACATTAAAAAACCAGTAGAGGAGCACTTCAATTTCCCTGGACACTCAATAACTTAAAAGCGGCCATTCTTCAATTAAAAAAAAAAAAAAAAACCTTCAAAAACAGACTTCAACAAGAAACAGCAGAACTGGAATTAATTTGCAAACTTGACACTATCAAATTAGGTCTGAATAAAGACTGGGAGTGGCTGGGTCACTACAAAAAATAATTTTCCCTCTGTTGATACTCACACCTTCTTGTCAACTGTTGGGAATGGGCCACATCCACAATGATTGAACTGGCCTCATTAGCATTGACCCCCCCACTTGGTAAGGCAACTCTCATCTTTTCATGTGCTGTACATTTATTCCTGCTTACTGTATTTTTCATTCCATGCATCTGATGAAGTGGGTTGTAGCCCACGAAAGCTTATGCCCAAATAAATTTGTTAGTCTCTAAGGTGCCACAAGGACTCCGCGTTGTTTTTGCATATTTCCTGATACTTTTTCCTTTAGCCATACCTAGGCTAAATGAAATAGGTTTTGGCTTTAAATGCATAAAAAAATTGCTTAAATGCAGTAACTTTTGGCTGTAGCAATGACAGTAATTCAGTTGTGTCTATATATACTCTTTATAATAAAGAATGTTGAATTTTCAGCTGCACAAAACTTGGTATAATTTGGTTTCTAGAAGTTTGTGCCAAACCTTTTCCCCCTGGCTTTGCTTCATGTATAGCATTTCCCATTAAAGTTTATCTGATAGATCAGAGTTCAAGAGAATCCTCAAAAAGTGAAAAGGCAAGTCAGCTGAAACAACTCAGTTTCAGTTAACTTCTACTGAATCAATGGCACATTTGCTATCCTCAGCAAACCCCGCCAGAGATGCAGAAATGTCCTAAAGGTTTCATATGACTGATGGTAAAATAATAGTTCATAAACAGAGCTGCATTGACTTCATTTGGCTTTGGGTTCAGGCCAATAAAAATTTCTATGCTTAAACTCATTCACAACAATTTTGCAGTAATGTCATATGGAAGTTTATTTTTGCTTCAATGTTTCCTTTGTATATTCCCACTAATAAAAACCTGTTAACCTAAAATTATGGTGGTTCAAGTGTGTTTCTATACAGAAATACACACATTAAACATTAAATAAATAATAAATTAAGTCAGCATTCACATCTGACACAATACCATTCTACAAGTAGTAGCCTACTACCAACACAACACTCAACCACATTAATACCCTTTCCCATACATTCCGTGTCATGGTTATAGGACTGATTTGCACACATTTCCTTTCTGTTCTTTCTGTGTGCCCCCTTCTGATGTCAGGCTTTGAGCCCTCCTTCCCAGTCTTGGAGTGGAATTACACCATTTTCCTACTCTAAGACCTGGGCTACCCTATTGGGGGGGGGGGGGTCGAACTAAGATACGCAATTTCAGCTACGCTATTTGCATAGCTGAAGTTGAAGTATCTTAGTTTGACTTACCTGGCCATCCTCACAGCAGCGAGTCAACTGCCATGATGCCCCCGTCGACTCTACTTACTCCTCCTGCCAAGGCAGAGTACAGGCGTCGATTAGTGGATTGATTTATCGTGTCCAGACGAGACATGATAAATTGATCTTCAATACATCGAACACTACCTGCTAATCCGACGGGTAGTATAGACGTACCCTTAGACTGGGATCAGAGTCCAATATCCCATCTTTGCCAATCACTTATTATTGTGTACTTATTATCGACACTTGTTTTCTTCATTTTGGAACACGTGACCAATGAGATACATTGATGAACAGCCTTCTTAAAACAAGTAGGTTTATCAGCAAATAGAACCATGCATAAGAGAAAATTATTTTAAAACAACGGATATCATACATGCATATTAGACTCATCTAATCCTATACTTTGCTACAAGATAAGTTATTTATCTTCCATGTTGAGTTACTGGAACTGAACATGTCCAATTTACATAATTGAAGCAAGCCCAGGAGCTCTTGAGATCCAGAGAGAGCCCCATCTCCCTCTGTATGCATGACCCCATTTACTTCATATGTTTATGGCTTTTGTTTCTAGGGTGCAGGTAAGAAGTCTTCCTTTTGCTTCAGACTGTTTCTTTTGTGGTCAGGCAGCCAGGCCACTCAAGTAAAAAGGTCCATCTGGTTGCTTCATTGTTTGGCAGTAGCCTTCATGACTTGTAATCACAGGCCTTGTGACTGTAGGAAAGTGTGCTCTAGTTGTCTGTTTTGCCAGTGTTCCAACCTTCCTTCACAGAAATCTCATACCTCAAACCTTTGGGATACAGAACAGTAATCATTATGAAACTCCATGACGTTCGTCACCTTCCCACTTTCATACCACAGCATTCAGGGCACGTGGTAAGGTACTAAAGTCACACACGCAAATCTAATTACAGCCTTCTAGCACTATATTTTTAATTTAAAGATTTAAAAATCCCAGTCTTACCATCTCCACATACCATCCACAAGACAGAGTGGGTAAGTTCCATAAAAATCAGTGGACTACTCTGATTTATTGAAATACTAGACTGGTTTTAAGTTTGAGCATTTCGGTTCTGTTTTTTTGATGTGCACAAAAAAAACCCACCTTAGACTAATCATGTAAGTTACTTGCAAACTAGTGCATTCTGCGTATTTGAAAACATTTCTGCCTCTCTACTTGCACTTATAGAAACATAGCATCAAAATATTTTCTGTGTCTTTAGATTTATTGTCAGTAGGTTATCTACTTGGCATTTTAGCCTAAGGACAAAAGCAGGCTGTGTGTACCTAAAATGATTAAACATTTTAAGGAACAGAAATTGAATGTTAGAATCTTAATAAGATACGAAGATAATACTATAATGATAGATATTAAAAGGCTTATTTTCAAATGTTTTTAATTTAGCAAGAAATCTCAAATGCCTTTATCATGGATTTATATAAAAATGCAAAATGAAAGTTTTTTTAAGAACATAGGAATTGGCATAATAGAACATGCCAAAGACCAAACAGCTCCAATAGTGGGCAATGCTGGGTGCCTTAAAAAAATCTAAAATCAAAGAATGTGATTTTAAAGGACTTTTTATCTAGCAGACAAATGTATAACAAAATTGAGTAGCTTCAAACTGGAAGTAAGATGCAAATATTTAACGGTTGTCATCATTATTATCTCCTTTGTCGAAGGCCAAGGTTGTGTAGGGCTGATTTCTGTAGGTTTCTTGGCTTAGGCAAATACATGGACTGCCAGCCACCTCAAGTGTAAAATTTTCAATAGTGAGGGCAGTTAGTCTTTTAACTGTTAATCAAATAGAATAAATTCTCCATCACCTGGATTCAATTAATTAAGTAATGCACACTAGTTGCTAACTAGGTAGAACTATTAGGCAATAATTTAACCAAAAGAGAAAGAAAGGGTGGGGGGGGCCAGGGAAAGAGTGAAAACAGATTATCTATGTTAAACTAATGTATGATACTAACTGAATGCCCCAGAAATGCTGCATAATAGAGGGAAAAAATGCAGTGCTTTTATTTTGTAGGGTCTCATTTTTTATTTCTTTATGCTACAATTTGTTTTTCTCGTATGGATCTCCACAAAAAATGAAATCTTTCCATGGATATTGTATCTATGTCTACACTGCAGTGTAAGTCCAGGCTTGGAACGCATAGTCAAGCCTAATCTCCCTCCCTTCTGTCTCTATACACATTGTGCTAACCCAGGGCTGAGACCCAGAGCCCCAGCACCCTAAGGGGATGAAGGGCCCAAGCCAAAGTCAAGCTGACACCCAGGGTTCAAATGCTTTTCCTTTGCAGTGTGAATGCAGCCTCACTGGATTGTCCTCTGGGAGTCTGCCAAAAGTATCCCCTAATCTGAAGGGCCAACTTATTTTCTCTTCTAGACAGTCAAGTTTGGTGGATAGTCAAGTTTTCCCACATTACTCTGTGAACAAAAGGTTAGAGTTGTCACATTTTTGGAGGGCGCTAGCAAGTCTGGGATATGGGTGATTGGACTCAGGTTCTCTTAATGGAGTGTAGATGCTGGAACCCCAGGTTGGGACCCAGGGTTCATCCCTCCTACTTGGGGTTACAAATGAATATAGAAACTTAAGCCATAGGTTAGCAAATACAAGGTCTGCTAACTCAAGCTCTACTAACCCTGAGCTTACATTGCAGTGTAGACATACTATCCATTGCTACTGTTACATTTTATTTCTTTTTTTCTATTTATATTTTCTATTGTCTTCTATTTTCTGATGCACTTTTTCTATCAGAAACGTTAGTCACTGAATTGAAATATCAGTCTCTTTCACTTAACGTTGTAGTTATGTTCCTGAAAAATGCAACTTTAAGCAAAACGATGTTAAGTGAATCCAGTTTCCCCATAAGAATTAATGTAAATGATGAGTGTAGGTTCCAGGGAAATTTTTTTCACCAGACGAAAGAGAGAGAGAGACGGACACACACGCACACTAAGTTTTAAACAAACAACTTAATTTAATACTGGTATACAGTGATGATGATTGTGAAGCTTGGTTGAGGTGGAAGAGTCCGAGGGTGGGATATTTCCCTTACTGCTAAATGATGAACTAGCAATTGGCTGAGTCCTCAAGGGTTAACTCTCTCAAACTACAAGGCAGCAGGAATGGAGGGAGATATGTGCATTTCCCCTTTAAGTACTGCAGCTGCTGCAAGCTCCCTCCCTCCTGAGCCCTGATGTGTCTCCCCTGCTTTATGGAAGATGGGGTAAGCGGGGTGCAGGAGCAGGGGGAAGGGGAACACCCTGACATTAGCCCCCTCCCCCCCAGCACAGCAAGCAGGAGTCTTGGGGAGCAACTCCAAGGCAGAGGGCAGGAGCAGCACATGGCAGTGGGGGGAGGGGCAGCTGCAATTGCTAGCCTTCTGCGGAGTGGAGAGCTGATAGGCCGGCTGCCGATCCACACTGGTTCCAAGCTCCCACCAGCTAGTGGCAATGGACTGCTCTTCCTGCAAGCGTTAGACAAAGCAGGCGGCTGCCAAATGATGTTAGAAGGGGGCATTACACAACTTCAAATGAGCATGTTCCCTAATTGATCAGCAACATAACAACAATAACCAGGACGACTTTAAGTGAGGAGTTACTGCATTTTCCTTTGTTCATGATGATACTGGATGATAGATGACTGGGGGGAGCAGCAGGAATCATGATGTTAACAGAAAATAAGGACCTAGATAGTGGGACTAATCACCAAGGTAAAACTTGCAGTGTTTTTTTTATAAAGCGTTGAATTCAGAGGTCCCTAGGATAGTTTATATTGTAGTTAGCCAAAATAGGTCTTTTGAGGTGGAATGTTTTTTTCATACCAATTAAATCTGCAATATTTAATAAAAAAAAGAACTAGAATGAAAGTGAATTATTCAAATGCATTGAAATTTGCTTTTTAGTACACATATATGAATGTATTCTCTTTTATCCATTTTTTTTCTTGCAGGCACTATCCTAGTGGACAGTATGCTGATAAAAGGGACAGCAGGAGGGACTGATCCCACTATTGAACTATCATTGAAGGACAACATTGATTACTGGGTGATTCTGGATCCCATCAGCCAGAGGCTGTACCTAAACAGTACTGGACGACTTCTGGACAGAGATGTTAGTTTGTTTATTTCCCAGATTTTTTTCCCCCTCCTAAATCTTGGACCAGAGAGGCAAGCATTTAATAGTTAGAAATGGAAAGTTTGCTAAGAGTGACTAGAAAAAAATAAGTAAAGTAGTAACAGGATTCAGGAAACAGAAGCATTCTGACTCGCTGTTTTATAGACATACGAGGTGTTATCCTTTATGTTGTTGGACAGAAGACATAGCTGCATTTATTTTAAATTAATGGTATTTCAGGACATAATCAATACATTCGACAGCGTGGGAAGTTCACATTTTCAAGTTGTACCTGTGTGGTAATATACATTCAGTAACAAGCTAATAGTACCATGTAGTGTTGCATACTCCCTTTTTAATGTCCAAGATTTATTATAAACATCATAATTTCAAGATGAAAAATGCATCTAGTTCTCTTTCTAGACAATACAGAAAAGATACATGGGCAAGTTTACTTGGTTCCTGATGTTATCTTGTCCCCTGCTACAGATGTCTGTCAAGGTACATGCATGAAAGATTGTACAACAAACAAGTTGAGACTGCAGTCAAATAGAAGTATACGAGCTGGTGAAAATAAAGTAATAACTGACCTAAACTCAACTTTAAAAAAAAATTGAGGTCGATTTTTTTTTTTCCTCTCCCCTCCACATTTTTATTTTTATTTTCACATAACTTTGCTTCCTGTTTGTGGATGGAAGCAAAAGTGTTGAAATACCTTCCTCATGAGCGTCCTCTCCTGGGGCACTTCTAGTCCTGCCAGAAGCAAGGAGTAAAAAAAATATTGTGAGAATCTAGACTTGTGAGACTTAGAGCCCAATTATGTAGATGTAAGAGGACCTCAGATAAACATCTGAGGTGTTGTGTTCTTACTCAGAACACCAGTTTATACCTTGTGGTGTTCCTCTGTGTTTAGCCCTCACGCATCTTAAAGGAGCATTGTCATATCAAATTTGGGTTGTGTAAAAACAAACCTTTGCAAAATCTAAGGCCAACAGGACTGTTTTCATTGATGTATAATTTATTCAATAAAAATACCCCTAAAAACAAATCAGTATCCCCCCTTACATGTTTGCTCACCAGTCATTGTAGCAGTGTTTTAATACAAGGAACCTTGGATGTAAAATCAACTCAAAACTGACAATAGATGGAAGTGAAAGGGCCTGATCTGAAAGCTGTTGAATTCAACTGGAATCTTTCTGTTGGCTGCAGTGGCCATGGAGTAGGTCCCAAATGGCTAGTTTATTTTCATTTTGTATAGTGAAATAAGTGCATTAAGTAAACAGAGTAATAAGGAAATGTAATTAGGTTTATTTAAATTATCCCTGATTTAATTTACTTATATACATTTGCCTAATTTAATTCAATTTTTTTTATTTTGTAATTTTTTTCATTAGCAAAGTGTACCTGTCACATTCTCTAAGCATCTGTATGTAATTAGCAAGGTCACATAAAGAAACACACAGCAGAATGGGCACAGAGAACTCTACCAACTTCCCAAAAAAGAAACTCAAGTGCCGTTTAGATAATCTCTTTGGACAAAGAAATATGTAGATAGGCCTTCGAGCATCCCCCATGCTTCATATAAGCTCAGTTTTTGGACAGAAAATAAGGAGACAGACTGTAATAGAACCTGACATCCTAGGACCCAGCATAGATATGCAGAACTATTCTTCCTAACTCACCGCACTAAGTGAGTTCTATAAGCTCTAACTAGGGCCAAAGAGAAACTGTAGGAAGAAGACAAACTCAGAGCACACTTAAGTATTAGATTTTTTTTCTGTTTAAGTGAACAATACCTACCTACCCCAGACAGTGGGTGAATTTGAACACTAAGAACAGCACACAAAGATTTAAGTAAAGTAGGGTAGAGTATTTTAAATAGCCATGATCTAAACCACATAGGCTTTTATAGATAAAAACCAACCCCTATTATTTTCCTTCACTGTGTCCCTTTAAAAGCACTTTGTTCAATACAGACTTATTTATTTGAACTTTGTCATCTGGTGCAATGACTTGATTTTATAAAAAACAGATTTATTTTTAAAATCAAATTGTTTTTAGTCTCTTCTCTCTTCCTTTGGATTATTTTAAAATTTCACATTCTGCAAAAAAGTACTGTTTTGAGCCAGATCTTCTGCTTAACTGAAATCAAAGTCACTGTGCCAATTTACACCAGCTGAAGATCTTTGTTCATGTGGATATTGAAAACTGAGAGAGAGGTCTTGATTCAACCTTTTTACTTAGCATAGCTCTGTCAGCGCTATGTTGAGATTTAGACTGTTGTTTTTATTTGAGCATGAGCTTTCGTGGGTGAATACCCACTTCGTCAGATGCATGTAGTGGAAATTTCCAGGGGCAGGTATATATATGCAAGCAAGAAGCAGGCTAGAGTTAATGAGGTTAGTTCAATCAGGGAGGATGAGGCCCTCTTCTAGCAGCTGAGGTGTGAAAACCAAGGGAGGAGAAACTGGTTTTGTAGTTGGCAGCCATTCACGTCTTCGTTTAATCCTGAGCGATGTTGGTGTCAAAATTTGCAGATTTGAACTGAAGCTCACAGTGTTCTTCTTTGAAGTCTTGGTCCTGAAGTTTTTTTGCTGCAGGACTGGGCCGACCTTTAAGATCTGCTTATGTGTGGCCAGGGAGGTTGAAGTGCCTCTCCTACAGGTTTTTGCTATATTGCTAGCCCATAATATCTGATTTGTGGTCCATTTCATCCTTCATAGAGATTGTCCAGTTTGGCGATGTACATTAGCAGAGGGGCATTTGCTGCATATGATGGCGTATATTACTGTTGGTGGACTGGCAGAGGAACGAACCCGGTGATGGTGTGGCTGATCTGGATAGGGTCCTGTTGATTGTGCGCTGGTGCTAGTATGTATGCAGAGCTGGCATCGAGGTTTGTTGCACGATTGTCGCTGAGCCTGAGTTACTTATGCTGCCGGGGTGCAGTGTACTTGTGAGAATATGTTGTCAGGTTGCAGGTTGTCTGTGGGCGAGGACTGGGCCTGCTCACCCCAAGGCCTTGTGAAAGTGTGGGATCATTGTCCAGATGGGTTGTAGAATCCCTGAAGCGTTTGGAGGGTTTTAGGCTGGGACGTATGTAATGATGGCCAGTGGAGTCCTGTTTGGTTTCTTTCTTGGTTTGTCTTGAGTTAGGAAGCTTCTGTGTACACGCTCTGCTCTGCTTGATCTGTTTCCTATTCCTACATGCGGGTATTGTAGTTTTGAGAATGCTTGGTTGGAGGATTTTCTGTAGGTGTTGCCGTCTCTGTCTGAGGGTTAGAGCAGATGCAGTTTGTAACTCAGGCTTGGCTGTATGGTATCGTGCATGTGATTGCCTGGGATGAAGCTGGAGGCATGAAGGTAGGCATAGCGGTCGGTAGGTTTTCGGTATAGGGTGGTGTTAATGTGACCATCACTTATTTGCACTGTGGTGTCTAGGAAGTGCCCCTCCTCTACCTACACTACATTGATGACATCTTCATCATCTGGACCCATGGGAAAGAGACTCTGGAAAAATTCCACCACAATTTCAACAGCTTCCACCCCACCATCAACCTCAGCCTGGACCAATCTACACGGGAGGTCCAATTCCTAGACACCACTTCCTAGACAACTGATTGAATTTGTGAGAACAAACAGAGTACTTTTCCTGAACTGTCCAAGGCACTGGTTCTCAACCTGTTTACCATAGTTGGCCACATATCCAGCTCTCTGTGTTATATGGGCTGCATCCACAGATATATACTACCTGTATGGCCCTGAGGATGTCACATAGGCTGCAGCTGTGTGGTGATTGGGCCTCTTATTTGTTTTTTTAAAGTTAAATTTTTGTTTGCAGATTCACCTCCAACATACTGAGTGCTTGTGTAAAATGAGGATCGGGGAAGAATGCACTGAATATCAATACCCACATAAATAGGCTCACCTGGAGTCTATAGATATATCTATAAGATCATCTGCACCCTTAAGCAAAATATATGGGCCTTATCTAATATGTAAAAGATAAATATACCTTGGCTCAGTCAGAGCAACGGGGACAGCAAATTTCAGAGTAAAGAGTCATGCACTGACAATCTCCAGATACTTGCGTGGTAGAACCTCAGAGTTACAAACACTTCGAGAATGGAGGTTGCTTGTAACTCTGAAGTGTTTGTAACACTTGTTTCAAAACTTTCAAAAGTTTACAACTGAACATTGACTTAATACAGCTTTGAAACTTTACCGTGCAGAAGAAAATGGTGGTTTTATCCATCTTAATTTAAATGAAACAAGACCAGGAACATTTTTCTTGTCAAATCTTTTTTTTAAAACTCTCTCTTTATTTTTTTAGTTTACATTTAACACAGTGCTGTACTCTATTTGATGCGGGGTTTGGGGGGGAGAGTCTTTTTTTTCTCTTTTTCATTTGCTGCTGCCTGATTATCTACTTGCAGTTCCAACTGAGGTGTGTGGTTATCCAGTCAGTTCATAACTCTGAGGTTCCACTTCATCTAGAAACTGTTAGTTAGAGGTCCTCACTAGGGCACAGCTGCTGTCACAGAAAATAATAGAGACGGGAAAAAAAGCTGTCTCTTGAGTATCCTGAGAACTAGCCACATAGGAATGGTAGGAATCCAAAGATGAGATTTAACAGAGAGACATCACTCCTTGTTTACTGAAGGCCCATTTTTTCACAATATCACAAATCATTTTTATGGAATTAAGTTTTTTGGGTTTTTTTTTCCAAGTATATGAATAAATATGTTGACATTGTAACATAGTTTTAGTAACTATTTAGTTGTATCAAGTAAATTATGCATTTCTTAAAGACTGTCTCTTAATATGTTTGCCATATAGGAAACAGCTGTATCTTGAGCTCTGAATGACTTGTAAAAATATAATGTAAAAACTGGCTATATTGCTGAATAGATCCAGTATGCCCATACTTTGTTGTTCAATTATGTGTATTTAATATAGAAGAAAAACAAATGTTTTGTTTGTAGATGTTAGCATTGGTGACTAATGGAACATTTGGTAAAATTTATCATTATTGCACTTACTTGAATGAACCTATTTAAGGAAATAAAATTCAATTAAATTAGCCTGACTGACTTACAGATTTAGTTCTGACACACAATCCCTGATTCATAAGCATTTTTCAGTCCCTAAACTCTCACTAATCTACTTGCTGCTGACATATTTATGGCCTTCCTATACAGCAGAATGTAATCTATTCAAATTTAAGATTACAATGTATGTTATATTAGTCACAGGAAGTTCTTACCTAGAGTAGTGATCCATTACCTCTAGAATGTATTGCTGGCTAAATTCTGTCAATGCTACTGTAGAAGGAACTGGACTCTGGAGTGCTTACCCTTACAGGTGACCTGGCTGTTTTTAAATTATGAATACTTGTCAACTCTAAGTGATGAGTTAGTGCACTTGATGCTGTTTCCAAGAACTGTGTGACCTTTCAATTCAAACACTACTACTCAAAATGGGATTAGAAATTGTAATGGAAAGGCATATATTTTATCAGTCTTTCTTGCAATATTTTGAATATTCATACAAAAGATGTCATTTTATTGTCCTCTGAATGTGTCAATTGATAAATTTTTAAAAATCACTATCTTAACTTTGAAATATGCAGCAACATGCTAGTAGAACTGACAAGCTGCAAGAGAAGTTATATGAGAGGCATGTGTTAGTTCTAAATAAATTTAAAAAAAAAATTGTTGCAAAAATAGTCTAGGTTGGTTTGTTCAGGGCACTGTCTCTGAGAAACTTTCTAATTGAGAAATGCACAATAATAGTAAAAAGAATGATATAGAAAACATATTTGTCTATAGTAAACATAGGCCATATTGACTGTGGTGAAGAAGTTGAGTCTTCTTTAACTATGCCTCACCTTTCAGTGTATTATAAAGATGTGTTTTCTCATTTACAGCCACCAATGTCGATTCAATCCATTGTGGTTCAAGTCCAGTGCATTAACAAAAAGGTTGGCACTGTTATCTACCATGAAGTACGGATTGTGGTGAGAGACAGGAATGATAACTCCCCTCGTTTTCAGAAGCAGCGGTACTATGTGGCAGTAAATGAGGTCAGCTTCACTTAATATCTCTTTTTCCTTTTCTCCATTTCCCTGGTGTAGATTACAGTTGGAAAATGCTTCCTCCCATCCTCTTTCCTGTTTTCATTTAAAAAGCAAACCTTCAATTGTAAGAAACCCTTTTGTTTCTAGATGTTTTTTTCTAGAAGATGTGGCATGATTATTATATTGAAGTTTTTAATATGTAAGCTATTCATTTGCAAATATAGCATAAAGTTTGGCACAGGTCTCAGCAGAGTGCTTGTATAGTTTTAGCTTTTAAGCATTAGGGAGCCATTCGCTGAAGAAACCAGATCCTTACATTGGATCACAGTGAATAAAAGCATCAGTTAAAGTGCAATAAAAAATAATTGAATATATCAACAGAATTGAACAGTGTCACAGGACAATGCTTTCCTATTACTACATAAATGCAGAGGCAAAACTGAGGAACTTGTGGAAAACAAATGCCATGTCCAGAGTCCTTTTTTTAAAGAAAGAAACAATAATCCTTTGACAAAGTTGCATTTCAGTGTAAACATTTAATTTACTTCAATTCTGTACATTAAGTGGCCTCACAAATGGAATTATTTTGACTTGTTTTTATGTCAGGGAATGATTGGAACTGCAAACTGAGTAAACAAGAGATCTGAGATTTGGGGAATTGAGGAATGGATTTTGCTATATTTGTGAAACTAAGTTATTCTGTTTATTTTCTCTTCTCTGCCTATCTCACTTTACTTTATTCCTTTTTATTTTTATATATATATTAATATTAGACTCGTAGACTCATAGGTCAGAAAGGACCAATATGATCATCTAGTCTGACCTCCTGCACAAAGCAGGCCACAGAACCCTACCCGTCTACTTCTGTAACAACCCCTAACCTATGTCCGAGTTATTGAAGTCTTCAAATTGTGGTTTGAAGACCTCAAGCTGCAGAGAGTCCATTGGATGACAATGGTAGCAGCCCAAGGAGTAAGAGTTCCTGGCAACTCGGCTTGGTGGGTGTGACAATCAAGGTCCAGACACCCCAAGGGGAGAAAGGAAGGTTTAAACACCAAAAATAAGCAGTTAAACCAACTGATTGCGTACTATGTGATTGTGCTATAAAGTCACAATGAGTAAGGCCTTTTGTGAAAGCTTGTAATGTTCTGAACTTGATGGTCTTTATGAGATATGTACAGACCATGGTTAAGAATATATGTATGTGTATATGCATACACCTCTACCCTGATATAACGTGATCCGATATAACACAGGTTCACATACAACGCGGTAAAACTCTGACACGCTGTTCTGAGCAGCATGTTAAGTGTGTCGGGCCAGACCAGGGCCAAGGGGTTCAATAAGGTGCAGAGGGTCTCAGGGGTGGTCAGGGGCTCCCCCAGGATCTAGGGGGCAGGAGCTGTGGGAGGGCCCTTTTGGGGGCCCCACAGTCCCAGAGTGGCCCCGGGGATTAATGGGAGGCTGGGAGCAGTCCGCTCTGCTTCCCTCACCCTGGCCCCAGCTGTGTTATTTGGGGGAGGAGACTTGGGGGAAGGGATCTCCCCACACTCACCAGCAGGGGGGAAGCGGAGCAGCTGGGCTCCAGCCCATACCACTCCACCAGCTCCCAGCTGCAGCACTCCCCTTACCACTGCAGGTGAGTACGAGGGGGCGTTCTTTCCCCAACGTACCTGCACTCACATGCGGCAGGAAGCGGAGCGCCGCAGCTGGGAGGTGGCAGAGAGGAGCGGGCTGGGGCCATGTTGCTCTGCTTCTCGCTGCAGGTGAGTGCAGAGGGCGCCCTTTCCCCAACCTCCCCGCACTCACCGGCAGCGGGGAGCGGAACAGCCCAATTCCAGCCAGCTCCACTCTGCCAGCTCCCAGCTGTGGCGCTCCACATCCCGCCGCAAGTGAGTGCAGAACCTTTCCCCAGACGCCCCCCAGCGACACGGCTGGGGCCAGGGCAAAGAAAGTGGAGCAGACGGGGGTCATGTTGCTGTGCTTCGTGCCGCAGGTGAGTGTGTGGGGGGGCATCCTTTCCCCAACCTCCCCGCACTCACCAACAGCGGGAAGCGGAGCACCGCAGCTGGGAGGTGGCAGAGTGGAGCGGACTGGGGCCAGGCTGCTCCACTTCCTACTGCTGCCAGTGAATATCTGTCAAGGGGCGGGGGAGGGCAGTGAATAGGGGTCAGAGCAGTCAGGGGACAGGTGGGTTGGGTAGGAGGTGGAGTCCTGGCGGTGATTAGGGATGGGGGTCTCTGGAGGGGGCGGGCAGGAAACTAGGGACAGAGGGGGCAAAGCAAATTTGATATAACGCGGTCTCACCTATATTGCCGTGAGATGTCTCAGTGCCTTCCCATTACTTTAATGCCTCCACCCACCCCAGTCTTTCCCTGGGTTGTACAATGGATGGGTACTTGATGTCAGTTTTGTGTAAACAAATGGTGTGGGAGGTAGCCCCTCCCTGCCTGATCGCTCTACCAGCTTATTGTGAGGTAATAAAGTTGCACCACAGTTGCCATTTTCTATGTATACACCTCTACCCTGAAATAATGCAGTCTCGGGAGATAAGCTGGTAGAGCGATCAGGCAGGGAGGGGCTACCTCCCACACCATTTGTTTACACAAAACTGACATCAAGTACCCATCCATTGTACAACCCAGGGAAAGACTGGGGTGGGTGGAGGCATTAAAGTAATGGGAAGGCACTGAGACATCTTGACCATCAGCCCCAGATAATTTTCCTCATTCTGAATAACCATGAGCTGTCATGCCAGAAGTGGGTGAGGGGCAGGAAAGCCGTTTAATAAAGAACCTTGAATCTGAGGTGTTCATCCAGAACTGCCACCAAACCCAGTAAAAATGTATGTGCGGATAACAGGTGTGGTTTTGTGCTGGGTCTCTCAGCACGCAGGAGGGAAGTAAAGGTAGCTTTATACCTCTCCTGTATTCTGGGCTGCTCCAGTGGTCCCAGTGGTTCAGCATTACAGCAGTTGTGATGCCCTGCTGTTACAGCAAGAGCTGTGGAGACAGGGAAGGTGGCATCATAAGGCCAGGCAGAGCAGCCAGCCCTACTCTACTCCTGCCTTGGAGGAATTTCCCTGTAGCCCTTTCCTACTGCTGTGGTCCCGGTATGTCACTAATGTACCAGAAAACAGTTGTGGTTGAAATGAGAATCTAGCCCAGAATATATATTTTCCAGGCACTTGGGTATTTTAATCAAAAGAAACTGAATATTTATAAACCTTAATTCAAGTCTTAAAACCCACCTGCAAAAGAAAACATGCTGAGGGTGACAGTACAAGGCACAAGCGGTTTCTTAGACTTCTGACCAGAAAGTTCTTTGAGACTATCTTCTTTCTGCAGTGGAATAAAATATAGGGGTAGAAGTTCACTACTACGTCGATTGCTTACACATGTCCATTCCAGTGTAGGTATGCGTATGCCCCTTCAGTTTCTTCTTGCTGCTTGCAGTTGGCAGGGCCCTTTATACCAGCGCTGTGAGCATGCGACAACAGAGGGTGCTGGACCTGACTCAACAGATACCACTAAGGGGAAAAAAAAATCTGGCAGCTGTGCTCAGGGTGCATGCACACCTACAATGGAAGGGACATGTGCAATACATCTTGAAGAACAACAGTTACAGAAAAGTTAGTAGCAGTTTTTTTGTTTTGTTTGTTTTTGCTTCAAGAAAACAGGAGGATTAAGTATGTGTGATCAAGAGACAAATAAGATAAACATAATATGATAGGCAGCACTGGTAGTATTAAGATTACCTAAAACTTCTGTGATAAGACTCTGTTTTCAGTTACAAAATGTGATAGCTTTTTTTCTTGAAGGTTTTAGAGAGTAATTTTAAAAAGTTATTGATAGTGTCAGTTACCAGCAGAATATATTTTTCCAGTTTAAACTACAAGAGTGTACTAAACTGTTTATGAATTATCTGTCGCCTTTCTGTTTTCCTTTTTGGTTTACATATGAGGTATAATGAAAATATTTGTGTTTAATTAATATCAAGACGCTAAAAAAAAATATTGTTGTGTGTATGACCTCTAAACTTTGGCAGAAAGAAATCTATTATAATGGAGATTATCCTAGATATGCATGCATGCATGCATGCATTTTATAATTATAGTCAATATAATTACAAGAAAACTATTTGTGGTCAAAGATTAATTTATTGGACACTATCAGAAACATCATTTTAATGAATGGAATTCCTCATATTTGAAGTCTTTTTTATGTTTAAATTATCCACAAATCATTGTAAGGAATATTTAAAAAATGTAGAGAGCTCTATTTTTATTTTAATATAATTCCTAATCTTGCTAATCTGCTCTTCTGTCATGTTAAAATTATAAATTTCAAATTAACCCCATATTTTAGCAGAAAGTCCTGGAGGAACTGGACCCAATATATCTTGCATGTCTTCTCTTGTTTTGTACCGTTGTGCATAGGCTTTCATCTTCATTCACACTAGAAGACATCAAGTGTTACAGAAAGAGAAGACAAGAATTTGCATGGTCAAATATATCTGAATTTCAAAGTCTTTAAATTCAGGAACGGGTAGCAGTCTCTTCATACATCTCTTCTAACATCTGGAAACTTGAAATGTGTTTTTAAGAATCTGTGGGAGTAGAATCTGGTACTGTAGGGATGCTAGGCTACTGATGCTCCTATATCACGATTGGAAGCTTAGGCAGGGTTTCATCTGTAGGCCCTGTGAAGCTAGGGTCCGCAGGAAGTACTGCCCAGCAGTAATAAACAACTCAGGTAACTTTTAAGTGGAAGTATTGACATCGAAGGTGAATAATCCACTTACCAACTTTCCTCTACAACTAATTTACATGCAAAAATTCTGTTGATTGTAATGACTCATTCTTCTTCGAGTGATTGCTCATATCCATTCCAGTTAGGTGTGCGCGCTGCGTGTGCACGTTCGTCGGAAGATTTTTACCCTAGCAAATCCGGCGGGCCGGCAGGTCGCCCCCTAGAGTGGCGCCGCCATGGCGCCTGATATATACCCCTGCCGGCCCGTCCGCTCCTCAGTTCCTTCTTACCACCGTGTTGGTCGTTGGAACTGTGGAGCGTGGCATAGCTGTCCTCCATGTCTCTAGCTTCTCCTTGTTCGTTGTTCTAGTAGTTATATTTAGTTATAATTATAGTTAGAGTATAGAATATTAGTTTTATAGTTATTTATTTGTATATAGTTAGCGGGCTTGGGCTCTAGCCCTCCCCCGCACCCGGCGCCAGGCTCATGCCCGGTTCGCTGGGGTTCAAACCGTGCTCGGCCTGCAAAAAGCTGATGCCCACGAGCGATCCCCATGACTCCTGCCTAAAGTGCCTCGGGGAATCGTATATTTCCGAGAAGTGCCGCATTTGCAAGGCCTTAAGCCAAGGACCAAGAAGGAGAGAGACCAGCGCTTAAAGACTCTCCTCATGGAAGCAGCGCTTAACCCTCCATCCTCGGCACCGAGTGCCGACTCTGCTCCGGCACTGGACCGCGCCGGACCCTTGAAAATGCCTCGGCACCGACCTTCCCCAGCACCGGGCCCCGACAAAAGACCTTTGGCGTCCTCCACTCCGGCCAAGCAGACTCGAAGGGAGCACCCGGCACCGACTCCTACCACGGCACCGATACCAGGGATTCCGTCGACTCCGGGCCCGGGGGGTCCATCGAGTCCGGTCCCTCACAGCTCCCCAATAAGATCCGGGGTCAAGCTAATGGTCCCATCAACGCCTGAGACATTCTCCTCGGCTAGGGACCTCATAGTACTAACTGAGTCTGCGCTGCCTCCGGTGCGGGTTCTACAATCTAAGGGCAAGCCAGTGGCCATGCGAGCGCCATCTCTGGATTCGCCGAGCCAGCACCGATCCCCATCACGGTCCCGACACCGTTCCCGGTCCCGTGGGAAGTCTCGATTAAGGTGCCGCTCGCAGTCCTGGCACCGCTCACCGCGGCAGTACCGGTCGTACTCGCAGCGCAGGTCCTCCTCATGCCGGTCCCGATACTCCCGGCACCGCTCCGACTCGAGCCATCGCTACCGGCACTGAGATTCGAGAAGCCGTTCCCACCATCAGCGTTCCAGATCCAGGTCGACCTCCCGGCACCGAGCTGGTGGCAGGTCCCGGTCTCGATCGCGGCGCCGTTATGACTCCCGGCACCGATCTCCGGCACCCAGGAGGTCTCCACCGTCAGGAGCGAGGGATCCTTATCAGTCCTGTTCGGCTCCTCCCTGGCCGTCCCGCCAGCCGTCGGTCTCCTCGCAAGCAGACAGCGCGTACGCCCTGGACACCGACAGGCCTGCTGCTCTATTCCATGAACCCCAACCTCAGGAACATGGACCGCAGCAATGGGGATTCTGGATTCCCTGGGTGTACCACCAAGCCCAATGCCCTCAGCAGATTCCCCCACTTTCAACTGCCTCCGAACACAGGGCTCCGGAGGCCATATCTTCCCGTCCTCCCCCTTCCCCTACAGAGGAGAGGTTGTCTCAGCCTCAGGACCCCGAACTCCCTCCAGAGTCGAACGCAGTGCTCCAGGCAGAGCCTCCTGCAGATCCACTCCTGCCGGGTCTCTCCTCATCATCCTCCCCGGATGAAGCAGTGGCTTGAACAACATCCACCAGCCCCCCTCCGCTTGACCTCAGGGCGCATCAGGACCTCCTCAGGCACGTGGCGCAGAACATGAACTTATAGGCTGAGGAGGTCTCAGAAATTGAGGATCCGGTAGTGAGCATACTGTCTGCTGACGCACCCGTTCAAGTTGCCCTTCCTTTCATCCGGACCATTCAGGCCAATGCCACTACCATCTGGCAGTCTCTGGCGTCCATTCCCCCCGCTGTACGCGGAGTGGAGCGCAAGTACATGGTGCTCTCAAAGGGGTACGAATATCTATATGTTCACCCGCCTCGTGTTCCCTCGTCGTCCAATCCATAAACGAGAGGGAACGCCATGGTCAGCAGGCCCCAGCCCCAATGTCTAAGGAATTGAGGCGCATGGACCTGCTCGGCCGAAAGGTCTATTCTGCGGGCGCCCTCCAGCTTCAGGTGTCCAATCAACAGGTTCTCCTTAGCTGCTACACGTACAACACCTGGGCGGTGGCAGACAAATTTAAGGAGCTGCTTCCGCAAGATGCGCGTCAGGAATTCTTTGCGATCCTTGATGAGGGCAAGAAGGTCACGAGAACTTCCCTGCAGGCATCTTTGGACGCCGCAGATTCAACCGCCAAGACTCTGGCTTCTGGCGTTATCATGCGCCGCGTTTCCTGGGTACAGGTCTCTGGACTTCCTCCGGAGCTCCAGTATACCATCCAGGATCTCCCGTTTGAGGACCGGTGCCTGTTCTCGGACAAAACTGACCCTAGGCTGCAAAGCCTAAAAGATAATAGGGTCATTATGCGTTCACTGGGGATGCATACGCCCGTCACCCAGCGGAAGCCCTTCTGGCCTCAGCAACAACACCGGCCCTACCCCCAGGCCGGGCAGAGCCAAGACTTCGCCAGACGGCGAAATAGAAATGGCCGACTAGACAATCGGGCAACCAAGGAGGACAAAACGAGAGCTCCTCCAAGCCCTCCTCTGGCCCGAAACCTTCATTCTGAAGGTGCGCCCAAGGGCGCTGTACCAGTTTCTCTCATGGATCCGTCCCCTCCCTTTTCCAACCGTCTTTCGTTTTTCCTCCCTGCGTGGTCCTGGCTAACATCGGACCAATGGGTCTTATGCACGTTGGAACTTGGATACCATCTGCAATTTGTTTCATACCCGCCCCTCTCTCTCGTCCCTCTTCAGGGACCCATCTCACGAGCAACTCCTCCTCCAGAAGGTGCAAACGCTCCTCATCAAAGGAGCCATAGAGGAGGTTCCAGAGAGCGAGCGGGGCAAGGGGTTTTATTCCCGCTATTTTCTGATCCCCAAAGCCAAGGGAGGCCTCAGGGTAAAGGTGAAGTTCCGTATGGTATCCTTGGGGACCATTATCCCATCCCTGGAGACTGGTACGCCACCCTCAACATGCAAGACGCCTACTTCCATATAGGCATCTTCCCACCCCACAGGAGGTTCCTTCGGTTTATGGTCAACAGCCGTCACTATCAATTCGCGGTCCTCCCGTTCGGCCTCTCTACGGCCCCGAGGGTGTTCACCAAGTGTATGGCTGTAGTCGTCGCCCACCTTTGCCGCAGTCGCATACATGTATTTCCATACCTCGACGACTGGCTAATCCGGGGATCCTCAGAGACACAAGTCCTCAGCCACGTCAGCATGGTCAAGAGACTTTTCGTGAGCCTAGGCCTAATGCTCAATGTCGAAAAGTCAACACTAATCCCCACTCAGAGGATAGAGTTTATCAGCGCCATTCTGGACTCCACTCTGGCCAGAGCTGTTCTTCCTCTATCGACGTTCCAAACCTTGACGGCCATCATACGACGGCTCCAGGCAGCGCCCTTGACCTCAATACGCACTTGCCTGAGTCTCTTGGGCCACATGGCTGCCTGCACATTCGTCACGGCGCATGCTCGGCTCCGCCTACGGCCCCTCCAGTCCTGGCTCATTGCTCACTACCGTCCGACCAGGTGTCCTTTGGACACGATTGTCACCGTTCCCCAGGACGTCTTAGGCTCCCTGCAGTGGTGGCTGGATCAGTTGGTGGTGTGCGCGGGGCTCCCGTTCCATCTGCCCCAGCCCTTGGTGTCCCTGACAACGGATGCCTCAGACCTGGGATGGGGGGCCCATCTTGGTACCCTGCAGACCCAAGGCCGGCGGTCACCTCGCGAGCTAGCCCTCCACATCAACGTACGGGAGTTGAGGGCAGTCCGTCTTGCTTGTCAAACGTTCCGTCAACTTCAAGGCCGCTGTGTTTCGGTATTCACCGACAACACAAAGAGCATGTATTATATAAACAAGCAGGGCGACACGAGGTCTTCTCCCCTGTGTCAGGAGACCTTGAGGTTCTGGGACTTCTGCCTAGCCCACTCCATTCACCTCATCGCGTCCTTTTTCCCGGGGGTTCGGAACATGCTGGTGGATCATCTGAGCAGATCCTTCCTTTCCCACGAGTGGTCCCTTCGCCTGGACTTCGATCTTCCGGAGGTGGGGATGTCCCCGGATGGACCTCTTCGCGTCCCGTGGGAACAGGAAATGCCAGATGTTCTGCTCCTTTCAAGGTCTCGAACAGGGTTTGTTTGCGGACGCCTTCCTTATTCCGTGGACGACGCACCTGTTCTACGCATTCCCATCGTTTCCGCTTGTCCACAAGGTCCTTCTGAAGGTGCGCAGGGACAGGGCCCGTTTGATCATGATAGCTCCAGCGTGGCCCTGGCAACATTGGTTCTCCATGTTGCTGGACCTGTCCATGGCCGACCCTGTCCACCTGCCTCTTCACCTGGACCTGATCACTCAGGACCATGGCAGGCTCCGTCACCCAGACCTTCAGTCGCTGCACCTCACGGCATGGCTCCTGAGTGGCTGAGCCGGTCTGAAATGCGTTGCTCCACCCCGGTGCAACAGGTGCTCCTGGCAAGCAGGAAGCCTTCCACTAGAGCGATGTATTCAGCCAAATGGAAGCGTTTCATGTGCTGGTGTGCGGATCGGAACTTCCTTCCCACCGAAGTCTCCATCTCTAATATCCTTGACTACCTCTGGTCCCTCAAACAACAGGGCCTGGCAGTGTCATCTCTAAGAGTTCACTTGGCGGCCATTTCCACCTTCCACCCAGGAGGGGATGGCCGCTCGGTGTTTTCTCACCCAATGGTGACTAGGTTCCTTAAGGGTCTGGAGCATCTTTACCCTCAGATTCGCCGCCCCGCCCCCACCTGGGACCTGAACCTGGTTCTGGCCTGGCTCATGTCCCCTCCGTTTGAACCGTTGGCAACTTGCTCCCTTCTCTACCTCTCCTGGAAGACCGCTTTCCTGGTGGCCATCACCTCCGCAAGGCGGGTGTCGGAGCTCCGGGCCCTCACGGTAGATCCCCCGTATACTGTGTTCCACAGGGACAAGGTGCAGCTGAGACCGCACCCAGCCTTTCTCCCCAAAGTGGTCTCGGCCTTTCACGTCAACCAGGAGATCTTTCTCCCTGTCTTTTCCCGAAACCCCATTCGTCCTGCAGGGAGCAACAGCTTCACTCATTGGATGTCCGTAGGGCGCTCGCTTTTTATATAGAGCAAACCAAGCCGTTCCACAAATCCCCCCAGCTCTTCATTGCGGTAGCTGAATGTGTCAAAGGGTTGCCCGTCTCCTCTCAGAGAATCTCCTTGTGACGTCCTGTATCCAAGCCTGTTATGACTTGGCTCATGCCCCTCCGGGCCACGTGACTGCGCACTCTACCAGGGCTCAAGCCTCATCGGCGGCTTTCCTTGCCCATGTGCCCATCCAGGAAATCTGTAAGGCAGCGACCTGGTCCTCCGTCTATACCTTCGCTTCCCATTATGCCCTGGTCCAGCAGTCCAGCGATGACGCAGCCTTCGGCTCCACCGTGCTACATGCTGCAACATCTCACTCCGACCCTACCGCCTAGGTAAGGCTTGGGAATCACCTAACTGGAATGGATATGAGCAATCATTCGAAGACGAAAAGATGGACTGTTTGTAACTGTTGTTCTTCGAGATGTGTTGCTCATATCTATTCCATTCCCGCCCTCCTTCCCCACTGTCGGAGTAGCTGGCAAGAAGGAACTGAGGAGCGGACAGGCCGGCAGGGGTATGTATCAGGCGCCATGGCGACGCCACTCTAGGGGGCGACCTGCCGGCCCGTCGGAGTTGCTAGGGTAAAAATCTTCCGACGAACGTGCACGCATGGCGCGCACACCTAACTGGAATGGATATGAGCAATACATCTCGAAGAACAACAGTTGCAAAGGTGAGTAACTGTCTTTTTATGTGAGGGAGCTTAGACATGTGTCAGTTCTCATATGTAGAATCCTTCGGCCCACTGTCACTGCTCTTTAAAGATTTTGGGGCTGCATGATAGCTTCGACATCAGTTCTTGAAAGGCTCCTCATGGCACTACTGCATTTTCTCCACTGTGCACTGAGGTAGCACTGCCAAGGTAACTGAACCACAAGTACAGGGGGACCTCTTAAACAACGGAGACATTGGTTCTTGGGGAATTATGTTCTTCCTGCCCACTACCACTATATCACCAGTCTTATTAACACTGACTTCTAAATCAATAAGCCAATGGCAAATTAAGGAACTGAATTACCAGAATATTTTAGTTGTTTTCCCCTCCTCTTTGGTGTACTAGTGACTCTCCCCTTCAAAGTAAAAAAAAAAATTAGGCTGATACTCATTTGGAAATATCTCATGGTAACTTTCTCTTCAGTTTCTACTTCTGTACATGCAGAAACATTTTAATAGTAATAAAAAGGAAATCCCCGGACAAAAACTACATTCAATTACTAATATATATTATCAACTTTAGCTCCATGTGAAAGGCTAAAACCATTATGGAAGTTGTAATTATCCTAAAACCAAGTTCTACAAACTTAGGAAGTTTAGATTTAAGACTAAACTTAAAAGTATTACAAATGTGTTAGATTAAGAAATGCATAGCTAACTCATACAGCATCCTAAACACTACCCTGTACTTTTGCCAAAAGGGGAAAAATATGAAAAAGTAATGTATCTTTAAAATCAGTTTAGCCTTGGACCGCAGACCCTAAGTTTCCTTAAAATCATATAGTTATTGCATGACATCACTACAGGGCACAGTTAGTTCTAGTCACTTCTGTCTTAACTCAAGTTCAGCTTCAACTTTGTGTTTTTCATCCATGACCTGATAGTGTCAAAATATTTGGCCATATTGGTAGTAGTGGTGTGGTCTTATGTAATGTTATGTAGAGCTATGTCATCTGAATCTTGCTTTTTTTTTGAGGCTGTGTTGTCTGACCAGCTCACCTAGAAGGCTGCATGTAAATGTGGAGAATTGACCATTGTGGGACTCCACAAATAAGGAGTCATATCATTACTCACTAGGTATGTCAGTTGAAGACATTTTAGTGCATTACCTTGGACCTTTGCCCCCTCTCTCAGGCGGGATGTCCGGATCTGATAATAAACAGGGTCAAATGCTGCAGAGAGGTCTAGGAGTATGAAAATGGATGTCTGTCCTCTGTCCGTTGATGGGAGAACATCAGTGTCACCCACACAGTTGTTTGGGTGCCTTAATTGTGCATTTCTTACCTTAACATGTTTGTATTTCTTTTAAGTGTAACCGTAACTCTGGATATCTGGATTTATATTGCACGGTTTTGAGAGAATTTCAACTTCAGTGTAATGTGTTTCATCCTTACGTTGCTGTTACAAATTCTCAACCATATCTTCATTTTAATATAGTTTTGGTTTAGAATATGAGTGAATTCATCATTGACTAATACAATTTAAAAGCTAGGTTAGCAGCTTTATAATAAGGATAGAGAAGTGCCTTGTAATTAATGAAGATTTTTCTCTTCTTGGAAACCAAAATATTTTGGCTAGTGTTCAAGACTATGTATGTCATTTGAATTCTTCACTTGCAGAGAATGCAGCATTTATGCAGTACTGTTTCTTGAACTCTGATTGTCTAAAAATATTGGCACTGATGCTGCTGGTAATTACAATTTAAGCTGAATTTACTTCACTTTCAATGTAATTACTCAAGTCTTTTTCCGTATGGTATTGAAGTAATTAATCTCTTTTGGTATACATCATCAAAAGTGCATTAGCTCGCAATGATTACTTGTAAATCTTATTTTGTTCTGATATGTGACCCACTGTGCCAAATTATTCTCTTTTTTCTAACTTTGTTAATAAGCAATAACAAGAGAATGTATTCTCAGTGTGTTATGAAGGTGTTGAATATATCTATCAGAATGTATCTGCCTAATGCACATAAATAATTTCAGCAATTTTTTTTGTTTAAAGTTTCCTGTGTAACTTTCACCTATGGAAATAGAAAGCTTACTGTGAGTTTTCCTCTTTGCTTAGTCACATTCTTAATTCCAAGATTTTTTTTTCTTACTTTATTTGTTTCCTGTCATTGCTATTGTTTGCAATACATTGCTCTCTCCATAAGGACAGATCATCTCAGTCTTGTTACTAGTGGTGATAATGACTTCCTTTACAAATGTCTATAGTTTACCCAATGTAAGGCCAGGCACCCACAATGGCCATCAGTAATCAGTTTGGAATACTGTTTTGATGTCTGTCTTTTTGGAAAATGTTAATGCCTTCCAAGCAGCTCAAATATCTAGAAACAAAACTTGCTTGAGTTTTTTTTGTTTGTTTTTTTTGGTTTTTTTTTAACTGCGAGATATTGCAGGTGGAGAATAAGTGTGTCTGATGGTTAGAGCAGAGGTCTGAGTCAGGTCCAATGGTTTCTACTCCCGGTTCTGTGTCTGATTTGTATCACTATAGGGACATCAGTTAACTTTTCTGTTCTTCTCTTTACCTTCCTGTACAGAGCTGTTGTGAGGTTTAGCTAATATTTTAAACTGTATAACAGTGTAGAGCAGTGTGCCAGGATCCCCGGGATGCAACCTGGAAATGGGGTAGTGCTGTGCCCCCTTAATTTTGCAGCCTGGGCAGTCTCTCACAATGCTTTGCTAGTGACAAGCAGCAAACCCCTCCAGGTGTTGTTATCCCTCAGCACGAGAGCAGGTGGAGCCCACACCGAGCTATATTGCATGAAGTCACCCAAAGCCTCTCATGAATCACACGGAGAAAGGCATCAGCCAGTTCCCACCAGCTCTGCAGCCTTACACCCCAGAGTTGTACCATCTTACACTGGTCAGAAGCCTGGCCAGTATAAGTTTATTAACCAGTCTGCCCCTCCCTCAATGTGGAGAGGACATGCACCTGCTTTGTAAACTGAGCTGAGATTTCCCAAGCACTTCAAGCAAAATACACTGTTTAGGTAAAATATAAAACAGATATATTAACTATGGAAAGATAGATTGTAAGTGACTGTAAGTGATATGCATAAGAAGGTCAGAAATAGTTACCAAAGAAAATAAAAGATAAATGCAAATCTAAATCTTAAACCTTATTACACTATGCAGTATGTAAGTCAGCAATTTTTTTCACCCCACTGGATGTTACAGTTCATAATACACCGGTTTCCCTCTTAAACCTGGACCAGTCACCTCAGGTGAAGTTGTTGTCTTCTAAGCATTCACTTGCCCTGTTGCTGCCAGTATAAGTGTAGGAGGAGAAAGACCAAGTCCCTCATTTTGTATTCAGTCCAAGTGCCAAGAAGACACTTGCCCAGACGTCCCGGTGAGCTTTGCTGAGTAACAGTAATCAAGTAAACCCCCATTGTGTGGACTTGTGCATTTGAACTATTAGTTGATTAATGGTCAGCCACCTGGCAGTAGAGATTCTCAAACTTACAACATATTTCAGTAACAACCATACAGCAAAATCTCATAACTTCATACACACTAATGATATACATATTTGGACAGAACAGCTTGTTTCAGCAGATCATGACCTTTCATGTTGTATCTTACATGGCATGTTTTGCATGAAACCTCACAACCATATATGACTGATGAATATGGAGGTTACAGGGTGCCATTTTGAGGTACAGTGTGTCGCAAGCAGCCTTATTTGTCTTTGCTGAAAAGATCTAGTTACCACTAACGTCAGTGAAAAAACTTCCATTAGCTTCATTGTGAGGTGAACAGGGTCTCTTCTTACATTGTTCTGGTGGAGATTTTTGTATTAATTACAAATTAATATTAATTTGTATTATTTTACAATAATTATACTTAAGAAAATCTATAGATAGTATCATATATCTGTTTGGAAGATGTGTTCATTACATTCTGATCACTGGACTCAGTGGGGAATAGGCCACCCCCAGGATCCTTATTGGGCAGGTGTGTGCGCCATCTCGCAAAAGAGCCCTTTCCTTTCTTCCCACCAGGACATATTCAGAGATCGTGAAATGGCTGAGGCTGGACAGAGTGTAATAGTGCTTCAGTTATCCTAGCCACTCTTTGGTCATGTGGAGTTAGGGGCTGGGAATATGTTTGCGAGAGCTGATGGGCTCCAGTGAACAGCACCCCATTTGTTTAAGAATTTCCAATCTCACAGCAACCATTCTTTGGGCTGAAAACTACCCCACCTCATCTGCCCTGTTAGCCTGTGAAGCAAGAAAAATGTAGCTTTTACCTCAATATAATTAGATGAGGTAAACCCCAATTGGAGAGAGTCAAGAGCAATCCTAATAAACTACATTCAAGTAAAAACTAGCTTTGCCTTGTGTCTATTAAAACTTTACATCAAGAAAGCTATCTCCAGTTAACAGTGTCATTCCAGAAACACCTCTTTTTGCAGTGAAGACTTGAACTTTCCTCTCATCTGTACCCTCACTCCTCTTCCCAGGGAAGAGGAAGGGATTCACCATTTGGCTGAATCTGAAATTAAATAGTGGAGGTTTGGCTAAGCTAGCCAACCCTCTTTCCATGCTGGTGTTTTACTAGGCTATTGTATTTTGGAATGAAATGGACAAACTAATACCTGGAAGTTTGGTGAGGGTTGACATTAAAGTTAAGAAAGTTGCAGCTTGCCTCAATAAATCCACTCATGTAGGTAATCTAGAGCTGGGTGGAAACCTTTAGACAATAGAGGTTTTTGTCAGAAAATGTCACTTTCTTATAATAGAAACTTCATGGAAACGTATCTGTTTCTATGAAAATTTCACCAAGAAGGTATTTCAGCTCCTGGATGGAATTTCTGGTCAAAAGGGGAGAGAGAGCAGCTGAGTGTCTAACCATCTGGCTATAGAGTTCAGTCAGTGTCTCTCTCTGTCACATGCACCCAGTGAATATTTTCTTCATTTATATGAAGTGGAATAGCCGCAGCAGGAGAGATTGACTTTTTAGCCCAGTATTCAGAGCACTCACCTGAGATCGGAGACTCAGGTTCAAGTCCCTGATCTGAATCAGGTGAATGCCCTAACCACTGAGCTATTGGCAATTCTGGGCTGAGTGTGTCTCCCTCACTGATTGTTTTAGAGAGATTTTAAAAAGGTCTAGTTTATTCCAGAGCAGAATGAAAACAAATGTTAAAACCTAATTTTTGGCAAAAGAGAACATTTGTTTAATGGCCAGCCCTAATATCCTCATTCTCTTGCATGTCTTGATCAAGGGAAATTAGCATAAATTTGAGTGATGTCATCATCTTGCAGCAGTCACTTTAGAAAGGCTTCATGGAAGAAATTTTTGGAGAGAGGTTTTCCCACTGGATGTGGGGCCAAAAGGAAGAAAACGTTCAAATAACAGTGCAAGCAGAAAGAAGGGAAGTTTGAAATAAATGATGGATGAGACATGGAGAAGGATAAACCAAGAGCAGAGATGTGAGCATGTTGGTTATGCAGAGGCCTATACCAAATGTCTTGAGGCAAACTTAAATACACATAAAAATGGTATGGTTGATTTTGTGCTCAAAGTAATAAAGCATCTTTTTTTCTTTAGAGACTCTGAGCATCCATCTTCCAACACATTAATTTGGCTGTCAGTCTGAAAAAAATTAACACATACAGTCACATTTTATGTGCCACACTGAGCTTCCAGGTTTGTTTTTTTTTCCACTGAAGTAATAAGTAGAAGGAGTTTGTAGTTTTTTAGAACCAGCTTTCCCTAATATTCTCTACCCTAGGGAAAGGCCAGTAGTTCACAAGCTATTTTACAGTGTACTGTCAGAAGGAAATTGGTATGAAAGCAATTTTGTATGACAAAAGAGGTCATAAGAACATCCCATACATCATCTCTGGACTGATTAACAAAACATATTGGTTGCTTATTATCATGACATAGCATTGCCATTTGCTGTACAAAATCCATTACCATTTGTTAAACAGTAAGCAGTATGGCTATGAATTTCAGGAGGAAAGATTTTTCCCCTTAGTTTCCGCAGTATATGTTTAGAATAGAATATATTTCTATATAATCACCTACTGTTATATCAAATTGCTATTTTGGCGCTCTTTACAGGAAAGTTGCTCTCTGGAATTGTTTATGTATTTCAGGGTCTAATGTGAAATATCTTAATAAAACATTATCTATTTGGTTTCTGCTTTGGGCAATACTTTGTAACATATGGACACCAGAAAACCAAATTTAAAAATCTTTGTCTTGAAGACAGAATTGTCTAATAAGGAATCAGATTGTGTCTGTAACTTCTCCTTTAATGAGAGGTGCAGTAAGTATACATATGTAATTTTGCCTGTTGTTTGTTAGGTCAAAAGTGAGATCTATTCAATAAATAAGAATACCTTAATATTTGTACTCTTCCTACAAGGTATTCCCTGAATGAGGTATCATTCATGCCCAGTTCCAGCTCCCATTGTGGCCAATGGGAATCGGATCAGGCCCTCGAAGCACACTTTAAAAGCTGAACTGTGGTTGAGGCGGCTATCTTCTTTATACTGAAGAGATAAAATGACTGTTGTGATCGCAGTCTACTCCCTTCAGCAGAAAACCTTCATAAATTTGATAAAACTCAATAAAATTGGAAGATGTGTGTGTAGAAAGCTGGTGCAGCTTTTGTCTATACTGTGCCAGTCTCTAATGGATTATATTAATTTCGCCTCCTAGTTCATCAAGTTCATTCTGGAGGTGCACATGAAACTTGTAGTTCAGATCTGAATGTAAACTGATCCAAAATCTGAAGAAATCCCAATGAGCCCTAAAGTTTGAATCTGTATTGAAATTTTCTTAAAGTTCCTGGGGTGTTCAAAGGCAGGGTTTTGGTTCAATCTCCTTTCTAATTTATTCATATTGTATAGAATAAAATGCAGAGAAAAGGAAGAGAAAAAGAATAAATATACTCTAGGGCCAGAAGTGAGGGGATGTCCAATACCACCTTTTGAATCAAAGATATCAAGCTAGCAGACTAATGGAATTCACATTGCTAAATTCATGAAGGTTAGCAAATCTGTACTGCTTTAATGCATTATATCTAGAATAAATCAGAACTGCAGGCTTTGACCTTTGCAGTTATAACATGCAACTGTAATTCATTTATTTTATAGTACCAAATCATTCCTTTTGGAATGTGGGTTCCTTTTACATTTTCCATTTACACAACTATGTCAGTTTGAATATAATTCAACAATGGGGTTTAAACTGATAGAACCCTTCATCATCTTATCTGGTGAATTTTTATTCTCTTCACCCTTCCACCGTAAGTCCAAAATGGATTTTTATTTAATACTGTAAGAACAAGAAGAGAGAGAGAATTGAATTGACTGTGATCACCAATAAAATCTCCAAAATTTTACCTTTTGCCTGCTTAATGGTACTATAGTATTCATGCACTTCTTACAGGGAATCTGATGGGGATGTTAATGACCTGTTTAAAAAGTTTAACGGTGACTGTATTGCCAATTTGTAATAACTTTTTGTATGACTTTCTTGAAAGAAATATGCACAAGGGAAATGAAATGTACTTCATGTTTGAAAGTTAACATTGTCAATGGCATTTGTTTTTCAGGGGCCAGAGAATTCAGAGATGAAACAAGCCTATTTCAGTAGTAGCCTTAAGAAATACAAAATGTCACATCATCTCCCCTTAATACACTGACAACTTGCACTCACAGAACTGCAAATATAATAAAATAAATGATAAGATAGACACAGATTTTAAGACCATTTTCAATGTGTAAGGCAGTGATCACAAAGCTTTGTCAAAGTGAGAGCTTCATTAGTAACTTACTCTGTACTAAACAAATAACAGCCACCACTACTGATTAATATTGGTATGGTCTATAGAGGCTACAGGTTCCAGCATATGACCCCACTTTGCGACTTAAAAACATGGAACATTGCATGCTGGTGTGATAGCTGGGCTGCATGTCTACGGTTCAAGATAAATGGTCTGGGATCACATTGTAAATTACACAGTAATAAGTCACCAGGATCAGATGGTATTCATCCAAGAGTTCTGAAGTTATGAAATTGCAGAACTACTTTGTTATGTAACCTATTGCTTAAATCAACCTCTGCACTAGGTGTGTCATAAACAGATGGTTAAGGGTTAATGTCTCTCTTACCTGTAAAGGGTTAAGAAGCTCAGTTAACCTGGCTGACACCTGACCAGAGGACCAATGGGGGGACAAGATACTTTCAAATCTTGGTGGAGGGAAGTCTTTGTTTGTCTTTTTGTTCGTTCACTCTCGGGACTGAAAGGGACAAGACGTACACCCAGACTTCCCAATCTTTCTGAATCAGTCTTTCATGTTTCAAAATAGTAAGTAATAGCCAGGCAAGGTGGATTAGTCTTATGTTTGTTTTCTTAACTTGTAAATCTGTCTCTTTGCTGGAAGGATTTTTACCTCTGTTTGCTGTGACTTTGAATCTCAGGCTAGGGAGAGGGGAGTCCCTCTAGTCTATATGAATCTGAGTACCCTGTAAAGCATTTTCCATCCTGATTTTACAGAGATAATTTTTACCTTTTCTTTCTTTAATTAAAAGCTTTCTTTTTAAGAACCTGATTGATTTTTCCTTGTTTTAGAATCCAAGGATTGAGTCTAAACTCACCAGGGATTGTGGGGAGAAAAGGAAGGGAATGGTTAATTCCTCTTTGTTTTAAGATCCAAGGAGTTTGGATCTGTGTAGCCTCTCAAGGCAACCCAGGGAGGGGAGAGTCTGGGGGGGAAAAGAGGGGGATGGTTAATTTCTCCTTGTTTTAAGACCCAAGGAGTTTGGGTCTTGGGTTCCCCAGGGAAGGTTTTGGGGGAACAGAAGGTGTGCCAGACACAGACTTCTGGCTGGTGGCAGCATACCAGATTTAAGCTACTAATTAAGCTTAAAAGTGATCATGCAGGTCCCCACTTCTTGAACCCTAAAGTTCAAAGTGGGGAATAAACCTTACAAGGTGACTGAAGGATAACTAATGTAACACCATTTTTAAATGGCTCTAGAGGTGATCCTGGTAATTGTAGGACATAAGCTTATCTTCAGTACAAAGCAAATTGACTACAATAAAGAACAGAATTCTCAGACATATAGAATAATACAATATGTTGGGGAAGAGTCAACACATCTGTTGTAAAGGGAAGTCATGCCTCACCAATCTATTAGAATTCTTTGAGGGATTCAACAAGCATGTGGACAAGCGTGATCCAGTGGATACAGTGTACCTGGAGTTTGAGAGTTTTTGACAAGGCCTTCATCAAAGGCTCTTAAGCAAAGTAAGCAGTCGTGGGATAAGAGAGAAAGTCCTCTTGTGGATCAGTAACTGGTTAAAAGTCAGGAAACAAAGAGTAGGAGTAAATAGTCAGTTTTCAAAAGGGAGCAAGATAAATAGTGGGATCCCCCAAGGATCTGTACTGGGACCAGGACTGTTCAATATATTCATACATAATCTAGAAAAGGGGGATAAACAGTGAAGTGACAAAGTTTGCAGACAATACAAAATTACTTATGATAGTTAAATCAAAAGCTAATTGCCAAGAGTTACAAAGTGATCTCACAAAACTGTATGACTGTGCAAAAAATGGCAGATGAAATTCAGTGTTTATAATTGTAAAGTAATGACTTTGGAAAATATAATCCCAACTAAACATGCAAAATACAAAATGATTGGGTCTAAATTAGGTGTTATCACTTGAGAGAGAGCTTGGAAACTTCATATACAGTTCTCTGAAAACATCCACTCCATGTGCAGTAGCAGTCACAAAGCTAACATATTAGGAATCCTTAGGAAAAGGATAGAAAATAAGACAGAAGATATTGCAATGCCAATGTATTAAATCAATGGTGTTCCCACACCTTGCATACTGTGTGCAGTTACAGTCTCCCCATCTCAAAAAAAGATGCATTAGAACTGTAAAAAAATAGAGAGAGGGAGAAAAATGTTTAGGAATGTGGAATGGCTTCTAAATGAGAAGAAGTTAAAGATGGGATGTTGTGAAGGCCAAAAGTATAACTGAGTTCAAAAAATAGTTGGAGCTATCCTCCATGAACTTATCTATCAATGGCTATTAACTAGGATGGCCAGGGACACAACCCTATGATCTGAGTGTCCCTAAATCTCTGGGGAAGTCTACACTAGCGCGCTAGGCTCAGCTGCAGCACGTCTGATGAAGACACGCTATGCTTATGAGAGAGTGCTCTCTAGTCATCATAATTACTCCTACCCAACTGCAAACAAAACCTACAACTGTGAAGAAAAAAATCACCCTTTTTGATGCTGTCATAAATAGATAGGTAAGGTAAGGGTTAAGTTTCTTTTACCTGGAAAGGGTAACCAAACACCTGACCAGAGGACCAATCAGAGAACTGGATTGTTTAAAGTCCAGGGCGGGAAATTTGTATACCGGGGTCTTTTGGTTTTTCTCGGCTGTTGAGTAAACAAGGTTTCTCCTAAACTGCATTTATCTCACAAGCTTCTCCTACACATCGGTGAGTACAAAGGAACCCCAAAGCAATTCGGCTAGAGAGCATTGTGTTGTATTTACAGTTATGTGGATGTTGGACTGGGTTTAATCGGGCTATCTTTTTATCAGACCTGTTTCTTCATAATTTTCTTATAAAGCAAGAGCCTGTATTGAGTTTCTAATGCAAATTATTGTTTTTATAATTTTTTTCTTTTTTTTCTTAAAGTTTTCTTTTAACCTTGGTAAGTTCTTTTCTACGTGAGGCAGAGGGGGGAGGAAAAGCCCAAACTCGGCTGTCTCACCTCCCTATTGTCAGCGGCGGGAAAGCTATAGGACAAAGGAGGGGGAATTCTTTGTGTGAGCTGACATGTAAATGCCTAGCCTCGGGGAAGCTAGAAATTGCTTCTCCGGTCGTAATCAAGGAGTGAAGCATAGCATTGCAACGTCTAACCCAGGAAAAAGGGGGAGAAGATGGGAGAGAAGAGAGGGAAGACCCAGGTCTCTGGGTCTTGGGGGCCCCCAGTGGAAAGTTGGGGTGACCGGGGGCATACTAGGACGCCCCAAGAGTCCTAGTCTGGTGCAGCAGAGAATAAATCCGCAAGCGGTAGTGAGCTTGGGGGAGTTTCAGGTAAGCCCCCAGATTTTGGACGCAAAAGTCCAGTTTGGGACACGGACCAGTTGTGGACGCTGAGTCCAGGTCTGGATTTTTTCTGGAGGCTAATTACCCCATGATGCTCACTTTATTAACAGACATGATTTCGAAAATAAACTATAAATGAACCATACCTTTTCCTTAAGGCGTATCTGCTCATAGTTCCATACCCAATCTCCCTTTGTATTCAAGTAGCGTTAAATGATCTGTACAAGGTAGCAGTGCTGAAGAAGGATCTTGGGTTACGGTAAGATGGAAAGATTGAAACATGAGCCTACAAGTGTGCCGTTTGTAGCCAAAAAGGCTAATAGCATACTGGGCTGTATTAGTAGGAAGTGTTGCCAGCAATCGAGGGATGTGATATTCCCCCTCTATTGGCACTGGTGAGGCCGCATCTGGAATATTGTGTCCAGTTTTTGGCGCCGCACTACAAAAAGGACGTGGAACAATTGGAAGAGAGGTCCAGCGGAGGGCAATCAAAATGATTGAGGAACTGGAGCACATGACTTATGAGAGAGACTGAAGGAACTGGGCTTATTTAGCCTGCAGAAAGAGAAGAACTAAGGGGGATTTGAATAGCAACCTCACTACTTGAAGGGGTGCTCCAAGGAGGAGGAGCTAGGACTGTTCTCTAGTGGTGACGGAGACAGAAACAAGGAGCAATGGTTGAAGTTGCAAGTTGGGCGAAGAGTCGAGGCCTGGATATTAGAAAAACTTCTGACTAGGAGAGTGTGAAGTATTGAATGGGTTACCTAGGAGGTGGTAGTGAATCCCATCTTTAGAGCTATTTAAAGTCCAGCTAGACTGCACCCTGGCTGGGATTATTTAGGGAAAATGGTCCTGCCTTTAGCAGGGGGTTGGACTAGATGACCTCATGAGGTCCCTTCCAACCTTTTGATTCTATGATTCTATGATTCTTCACTGAGTGCCAGATTTTTAAAGGTATTTAAGCACCTAAAGATGCAGATAGCCTCCTAGATGCCTAGCTCCCACTTTTGTAGCACTTTTTAAAATCAGTTGGGTGCCTATTTGCATCTTTAACACCTAAATACATTTAAAAATCTGGCCTTGAATCAGCTTTTTTTTACTTCAACCATTAGTTCTAGAAACTTACTTTTAAAAAAAGAAACAAACTGAGATTCTTGTGTAAACTTCTGACTCCAGAAGGTGGAATACTAAGCCCTCCGTTGATCTGAATCAGAATCTTGCTGCCCTTTTACAATGTGGTCTGCCCTTATTTACAAGTTCTGCTTTAGTTACCTTTGCTTGCTGACTCTTTTCTTTCCAATTTTATGTTCTTATTCTCACACACTTGAAGAGGGTGGCTTTGGACAGCTAAAATTGGTTTTCCAACTAGTAATTTTTTCCCTCTGCTGTGAGTGCCTGGTTCTTGAAGTCAAGTCCAAGTCTGAGAGAGTTGCTCTCTTACAAAGTGCCATGAAATTACTTACCTCATCATAGCTGCCCCAGCTCGCTGCTCTGCTGACAAATCCTGCATTTTACCGAGTGCTTAACCCTTTCCTTGCTAGCCCTTTATGGTCATATACATCTCATCTTCTCAGTCATTTCCTCCTATTTTTTTCCAGGGAGCTCCGCAGCTTTTTACCATTCTGACTGTGCGTAAGCAAGAGACCATTCTCCATCATGTACTGACCCTCAGACCCACCACTATGATGAACATCCCCTTGAAACAATACATCTTAACTTATTATGAAAATCAAATATCTTTTCAATGACTGTCAAATATTTTATTTTAATAAAAAGTTTCACATTTCACCATAAAATATCTGAAGTGTCTTTTGATTATTTTGCTTTGTTTCTTTATAGCCTGTTTAAAAAAATAGGAAAGAATCCTGAAAAATACTGTTCTTAATAGTAAAACAATAATATATCCAACTTGGTTTATGGCATTTAGCTCTGATTTTGTGCAACTTCATTCAAGTTTCTGAGACAATTGTTTTCCTAATTTTTTTTTTTTAAGTTTGCTCTTACAACAGAGATTTAAGGTAGTGAGTCTTGGATGCAAATCACAAGGTAATGAACTCCATGGAGACTGATGTAAGGAAACAATAGGACCTGAGGGGGAGCCAGCTCTCTTATTCACAACTTGTATAGAATGGATAGTATTTTTACAGCATAGGACACTGGCAGGCAAATCAAGTTAATAGCAAAACATATATAGTTATGGTTTAAATATATATAATGCAGTTTGGCATTAAGAAAAATATACTGTACACACTGTTATCCTAAACAAGACTCTGCAAGGAAATGGGTTTTATTCTAAAGAGTAATTATTGTTAGCTCTGAAAATATTGATTACAGAAATTTAAACTTCCTAAATAACAAGTTTGAAAACTCAAACCAGGATCACACAACCTCTGAACCAAGGATACATGAGAAAACAATGCAAATTGCCAGATACTAATATTTGCTGTTTGTTGTTAACTATGTAATGTGGCAGTGTGGCTATTATAGTCTGCATTTATTCCAGAAATGTTTGTTTTTTAATAAACTCTGTGGGACAAATCCTTTCCTCTTTTTGCTTGCACATGAAATCTGAAAAGCAATAAAACTGGTGTTGTGTTGGACCCTATGTTCCGTGGAGAATTACTTTGTGGCAGCTCAGCTTTGTCTTAGCAGCATGGCTGGAGAGCTTGGCTTAAAAACTGTGTCTAAAACTCCCTGTGTAATGTGAATGTGATTGTGGGGTCAATAGTTACTACTGCAGCTAATGGTAAACTGGAGTGCCTGCTCTGATGTTCTCTTTCCTGAATGGGGGATTCTCTTCCCCTGACTTCAGGTGGTATCCTCCGGACATATCCTGTTTTCTAGAGTTTTGCAAGAGAGCAGAAACTGGTCCAATAATTCAGTTAGTGGTGGCTAATTTCTAATCTGAAATAATGTTCTGTTTATATTTACAGTTCAGATTAGGGTTTTGGTTCATTTGTTTTGGTTTTGTTTCCAGACTCTCTCTGAACATTAAGGATGACATTCTGACTCCACTGAAGTCAATGAGAGTTCTGCAATTGACTTCATCAGGGCCAGGAATTCACCCTAACTTCTCAACTTTGCTAGGATAGTTTGGAAAACAGTATTTTCAAAACAAAACTTATGGGGTGTAAAATTATCCCTAGCAAAATATATTGAAACATTGTCATTGCTTTTGTATCACAGTAGCGAGAATTCTGTTGGCTTTCAGAATATCTGTTTAGAATGAGTATTAAAATCTTTTTTTTTCTTGTATATATTAAGATTACTAAACCTATAAATATTGTTTTACATGCATATATATAATTTATCTTGCACTGTACTTTCAATGTTTTCATGAAATGCATTGTACAATACATACATATTTAATTTTTTATATTGACTTTTTAGTTTACACTTCCCCAGTCTAAAGAGGGAGTCAGTTGTTTGTTTTCTCTTTTCCTCTTCCTTCTCCTTTCTTCTTTTCTCTTCCTTTCCAAAGCTTGTTGGCCCTTAACTCAAAAGTATATTGACAAAGAGATGACTATCTTGATACATGGAAGTTATATGAGTCAACCCCATTTATGGTTTTAATCCTCTTTTGGGGGAAATAACATGATCTAAACCAGAGAGTGACAGTATTGGGTCTATAACTTGTCCCCATATTTTCTTTGAATTTTTAGCACAAGAATTTGGAAGAGGAAATGACAGCCTTTATTTTTTTTTCCCAAGTGTTTTTGAAGTAGGTATATTCTTTTTGTTTTTGTTGTAGTTAACACCAGTTGGAACGACCATCTTTACAGGATTCTCTGGGAACAATGGTGCCTTGGACATAGATGATGGTCCCAATGGCCAGATAGAATATGTCATCCAGTACAATCCTAATGACCCAGTAAGTGAAGTTCTTCTTTTCAAGACATACACACTGTACAAAACTAGCATATATGTTTGTTTTGTTTTTTTTAAACCAGCTTAGTTTATCTTTCCTGCTATCTGTCTCTTATGGTAAACACCATTAATAATTCTTCTTATTTTGTGTTGTTTATTTCATAACCCTCCCTGGCAGTTGCTTTACTCACTTATTTGTCATGTATTTTCAATCCACAATGAGTAATTTAATATCTATCTATCTATTTTAAAAACCTGAATATAATTATACTGATAGAAAAAGTATTAGGGTGTATTTTAAGAGGAAAATTGGTAAAGTTCCTTAAAGAATCATTCCCAGAATTTTAATTTATTCTGGTGGGGAATAAAAAAAAATAAACACTTAAAACTGTTTCTTAGTTGTGAATCAAAATATTAGTCCTGATAATCCAATTTTAGTCCGCTACCCCATACTGCAAGATGATGGCAGATAATCTTAATGAATACAGCATACAGTTCATCTGAGAGCATGCATTCATGATTTAATTCTCTACTTTGGTGTTTCAAATGCTCAGAAGAAAATTATTTTTGTTTCCTTTTGCAACTTCATTTAAAAAACCCTGATGCAGTTTTGCTTTGTTACACTGGTATCAACGTAGAGCAAGTCCATTAATTTACAGCAAATTGGATCTTAAAAGTAGTTGTATTTGTGCTGTTATCAAGAACAACTAAGCTCTTGTCCCTTTTCTCTATTTACTTAAAGCATAGTGTCTCTTCCATATATCCGATTTCAGAGAAACCCCATGATTCCCATGACTTTATGCTTTAAGCATAATTTTTGTTCTTTACAAAGCGTTTGTAAAAGTTAATGAAATAGACATGAGGAGTCATCTGGCATGAGAGAATCGCTAGTTGGCATA
Organism: Chelonoidis abingdonii; assembly: GCF_003597395.2. Classification (NCBI taxonomy): domain Eukaryota; kingdom Metazoa; phylum Chordata; order Testudines; family Testudinidae; genus Chelonoidis; species Chelonoidis abingdonii. The sequence goes on from NC_133783.1 coordinate 28,435,484, forward strand.
GAGCCATCATAGACACCTCTGAGCATGGAAAATTCTGGAGGGTAGAGGGTAGGACATTGTCAATTCATCGTCTTTCAGGAAATGCCAAATGACTGTATCAGCATTTGTTTGCTTTGTTGAGGAGAGCGCAGAAGGGCCAAAAAGATTTTTCACCATGAGTGGCAAAATGACTAGGACCGCTGCTGGCTCTATGCCACCTCCTTCTGGCCCCTTGTTACAAAGAGATTTTGGGGGGCAGAGGAGACATTGCCTCACTGCACTCCAGTTTCCAGTTGGCATAATAATACTTTTAGGGAGTGTTGCATCACAACCGTAGTTGGGCAGTCCTGACCCCTTTGCATCTATTGAAGCTGTGCAAAGGGGCTATATCTAGGATCAGGATCTGGTCTTTTTCTTTCAGTAAAAGCTGATCTGGAAAATTCTGATATTTGCAAATCTCTTTCTCTGATTTCTTCATATTGTTTACATTTGGGACTCTCAATTAAATGCAGTTAATACATGCGATTAATACAAACAAATTAGCTAGTTTTTTTAAAAAAATCATGATTACAGTTTTAATCACATGTTAGTAATAGAATACCAATTTAAATGTATTATAAATATTTTTGGATGTTTTTTCTACATTTTCAAATACATTGATTTCAATTACAACACTGAATAAAAAGTATACAGTGCTCACTTTATTTGTAATAAAAAATAATAATATATTTGCCCTATCGATCAATAAAAGAACTGGTATTTTTTAATTCACCTCAAAAAAATCCACTCAGTCCTACTTCTTGTTCCACTAATTACTAAGGCAAACATGTTTATTTACATTTACAGGAGATAATGCTGCATGCATCTTATTTATAATGTCACTACAAGTGAGAACAGGTGTTCACATGGCACTGTTGTAGCCGGCATTGCACGGTATTTATGTGCAGGATATGCTAAACGTTCATATGCCCCTTCATGCTTCGACTTATACGCTCTAAAGTTTTATATTGTTTTGTTTCTGAGTGCAGTTGTCTAAAAAATAATAATTCTACATTTTTAAGTTTCACTTTCAAGATAAAGATATTGCACTACAGTACTTGTATGGAAATATATATTTTTTTCCTTCCAGAAAATGGAGCAAAATTATTCTGCTGGAAATATTTATAAATTAAGTGATTTTATACATGGTCAGTATTTTCATCTGGTTCCCCCATTATGATAATCATTTTACCCTGAAGGAAAAAATAATAGAAGGAGAAAGTTGCCATTATAGCATATTAGTACATTATACAAATTATTGCTGAAAGGTCTATCGCATGAGGACTTTTTTTTCCCAATGCGTTGTACTTTTTGCATTCAGTCACCTTGTAAGAAGTTACTTTAAAAACAAAGTTGTTGTTATACATGTCTCCTGGGATATAATACACCACAGTAATATGGGGAAGGATGCTTTGTGTTTAAGCTTGTAAAAGAGCTTTATTCATATGACTCCATTTTACCTTGCAATGCATTTTTGTTTCTTTGATCGTATGTGTGCTCTGTTTGGAAGGATCCCACAACAATGTGGCCATAATCTCATAGGTATAACTCCACGATGCCAACTGTCCATTGTATTGCAATTAATTAATCATCTTGAAAAAAATCTGCTATTGTATATAGTTCAGTGAAGATGTCTGCTCAACATACTGCTGCTATTTGGTGACTGAAAGCTTGATGATTGTATTGTAAAAGAAACCTGGTCTGCCTGATTGGAGCAAGGATTAGAACTTGGGTCATTTACATCCCAGGCAAGTGCACTAATCACCAGGACACAGATTCTGCTTCTGGCCCAGTGAATACTCATTGAATGAATACATAATTATTTATACAAACTGGAACAGCTCCAACAGGAGAGAGTGAGAAAGAGACACGCTGACTTTGTAGCCTAATTTTAGGGTACTTGCCTGGATTTGGGAGACCCAGGTTCAAGTCCTTGCTTCAGATCAGGCAGAGCAAGTACTTGAATGTGGGTCTTCGATATCTCAGGCAAATGCCTAAACAATTGAGATAGCTAGAAAGACCCACACACATTTTTTCCTGACAAAATCTCCCACAAAAAGTTTCAGTTTTGACAAAGAGGCATATTTCCAGCCAAAGAACAATTAGAAAATTCCTGACTAGCTCTGTTACTCGTGTATTTGGTAAGGAGCTATTGTCTCGCACAAACTTAGGATGCATGGTAGCTCTCTAAATAAATATTATTTTAGTCTAAAAGTAGATCACCATGGAGGAATAGCTTGGAAAATGTCATAGTCACAGTTACTGGACTAACTCCACATCTGGTTTCTTCAAGTGCACCCCCTCTCTCAGGCCTCAAGCCAGTGTCTCCCTCAGGTTGGAATCACATGATTCTTCTACTCTCAAATTGGATCTTGGACTGTAGTCCTCAGGTGTTAACCATGATTACCTCAGGCGGCCTGGCTTAGGTTCAATACCTGCAGTTTTGTTCCCTCCAAGAGCTATGATCAGTGATACCCGCCAGAAAGTCATCAAGTAGAGTATTGTTTGGTTCTAAATAAAGAATTTAACCCCCCCGCCCTCCCCCCAAAAAACAAAACCGATCTTGAGACAATAGACTGTCTATATGCATGTCTATCTTTCCCTGGGACATACAGTCCCTGGAAACCAGGGAAAGCTGCAGTTACTTTCATGCACTCCCACAGGATCTGTCTTTCTCTTCCTTGTCAGACTGTTCTTTGTAGGAACAGCTCATTTGCGCCTCTCCTCTCTTGCTCTCCAGACTGTTTTCAACTGTTTAGTTTCTATTTGATCTCTGTGTTCACAGATTTTGCAAAATGGCTCTGTAAATTTAGGCAGGAACCTGGAAGTCATCTTCACTGCTGCTAACTCAGCAATTGTCTTGGTATTGCCCCCCAAGTGTTTGCTGGGAGACTACTTATCTAGAGCCTTTGTGTTGCTGCAGTGACCCAGCTAGGCTAGGCTCTGCTAATTGTGAGGAGAGGCAGAGGCAAATCAAGACACATGGGATAATTTAAAATTTTTAGAACATTATGAGGGAAAATCTAAAAATTGTACCCTGGAGGATAGATAATGTAGAATGCTACCAAATACTTATAATAATAAACTATAAGTTACCAACACATTAACTTTTCTTAGCTTATACATGTCCCTGCCAGCAGGTATATGGGATCTTGGGGAGCAATTACCACACAGGTGGGGTGCCAATTTTGTCCCTGCCAGCAGGTATATGGGATCTTGGGGAGCAATTACCACACAGGTGGGGTGCCAATTAATTTCTTTATTAAAGGAAAAAGGAAGTGGTGGGAATTTAACAATAAAATACGATGGGATGGGGTGTATAGGGTGTTTACAATAGACAATGATGGGGGACTCCATGTGCCATTAAAAATCCTGCTGACGCGGCAAGCCATGGGGTCCGCAGTCCCAGGCTGGAGCGCTGGCCGAGCGCAGCAAGGCGCTGGCCCCTCCCCCGCCTTCCCCCAGAGCCCTGCTGCCGCGCATGCAGCGCTCTGGGGGCTGGGGCTGTGTGCTCCCACGGGGCAGCGTTTGGCTCCATGGAGAGGTAAAGAGGCTCCCCGCTCATCTGGAGCCCTCCTGTTGTGCACACATCGCTCTGAGGGGCGGGGTGGGGCTGGGCTGCGTGTGCAGCAGTGGCAAGGCTCCAGATGAGCGGGGAGCCTCATGGTAAGGGGGCTGGGGGGGGGCAGTCAAGGGACAGGGAGCAGGGTGGGTGGGATCCCAGGGGAGTGGTTAGGGAGTGTGCTATGTGTTTTCATTGTTGTTTGAATGATATCCAGTAAAACCTAGGAATTCCATCAAATTATCAGGCATACATTTCTACTCTAACTGCTTATTCAATATCAGGTTATGGATATTGGCTAACTTTATTAAATTAAACCCAGCTAACCCGGAAACTTTGCTAGTTGAGTCCAACTGTTGTGTATGTGCTAAAGAATGTTATGCTGATTGCATGCCTGTTGCCTACTGAACTTACAGGATGCATATTCTAGAAGACTTCCTGGTGAGTGTGTTGCTTGAAGTGGAAGGAAAGCTCAGCTGGTAACTGAGCTGGGGGCTTTGATAAAATTATTTGCTTTTCCTTCAGGAAGTCTATAATTGCACATTTTTATCTCTGATTCTAATGACACACAGATCATCAATTTCAACTAAGGAGTGAACAGCACAGTTTAGCAGGAAATATATGAAGAAGACCTCAAGTCATCTTTGTGCCTATTCATTCCTGAGCAGGCTGTGTGCTGATCCAGTCCTCTAGCATGATTTAGGCTAGCTTAGAAGCTGATGCAAATTATACCAACTCCCAGCATTCCCAAGATGTTCGTAAGGCAGCTGAAGATTTCTGAGGTGCAGAGAAGCCCAGGGCCTATCCTTCCACCATCTCTACACCATCAGAGTTTTAGGATCTGTGTCCATAGTAAGCCACATAAAATAGTCCAAGCATAGGGGAGAATCTGGGCCAGAGAGAAGGTAAAATAAACCGATTATATGGGCCTGATTTTTAGCCTCCAGTTGTGTGAATGAGTATTATGCATGAACTCATGGGTGCTTGTTCAGTAGATACCAAAATTAATAAGACAAATCACAGTTGAAAAACAAAAACGAAACAATTAACAATTTTTGTGAAATTCTCATAGTTTAGATTGAAAAAAAACATCAGGCAAATAATTTTATTTAAAAGTGGCCTTACATTTGTTGACTGAATAATTCACCACATATTATTTAACCAGCTCTTCTGTAAACTCTTCATGCAGATGTTGGTACTGGAAATGTACAAGCAGTTTTGTGTGTGGCAGCCCCAATGAAAATCAGGGCCTGATTTTTTATATAAGAGCATGATTATCATTGTTAAATAAACATTTTCGTTGGTTAATTTTTCAATATACCTTCATACTTTTTTAATTCTAATTTAATTATTATTTTCTATGTTTGTGCATTTTCTATATAACCCTTTATTGGTCTGAGACATATAAATATTTTTTCTGTGGGTTTATTCCTTTTCATGGAGACTGCTGTAATTTAATTAATGGTAGTAACATACAAAAAATGAGACACATAAGCTCACATTTTTTCACTCTCAAGGCATGCTGTTTAATTATAAAGGCTGAGACCGTTTTAAAACCATGGTACACAAGCTGATATTCCATCCATTCACTTCACAACAATTGTTTTAAGAGGGTGGTATATGAACCAGTAAAGTTTGGGAACTACTGGGCTAGATCATCACCAGCACTATGCAGCCACACAAGTGAGTATGGATGTGTAAGGCTACCCCTTTACACTCTTCCATGGGCAACCTGTAACCTCAGGTTTCAGCACAGGAGCAAAAGCAGACTCTGCAAAGCCACTGCTTTCTTGTGACCTCCACACAATGAGAGGGAGGGATTAGACTGAGCATTGGCTCTCCTCCCAGCAAGTGCAGCATCCTTGTAACTGCCCCAAGTGACATACTACAAACAGCTCTGTGTTTCCCCTTGCATAGGATAGATTGTGAATGAAGATGTAGCCCAAAATCATCAAAGAAGATGCCCATAGTCCTTGTAAAGTTGCACACCAATAATAAGCGCAAATTTGGTGGCAATGAAAAACTTGTAGGTAGGTAGATATTAACCTCTACTGAAAAAATGCACAAATTTGCATTGTCTGCCTGTCTAATTAAACATTAAAAGTTGTCACATTAGATGCTCATTCAGCAAAGCTCCAATGTTTAGATACTTCTGATAACTTCTTAAGACCTTCTTTTTGTATAAAGAGTCAGGGGTTATATCTATTAGATTTGTCAATATTTGTATTGTCACCTTTTGTAACTAGAGCATCTTTCTACCCAGCGAAAGGGTGGGATTGGGTTGAACCTTCAGCTCTAGGACCCTCCCACCTTTCAGAGCCTGGGCTCCAGCCCATGTCTGGAAATCTATAAAGCAATGAAAAAGCCCCACAGGCTGAGCCTGGCAAGCCTGGGTTGGCTGGCATGGGCCAATCATCACAGGTTTTTCTTTGCTGTGTAGACATACCCTAAGAGGCCCAGTACAGAACTGTCAGCACAGGGCAGCAGCTGTGAACCCATATGAACCTCATCTGCTTTTGGGGCCAGAGCAGCCCTGGCCTAATATTAAACAGTTCCTCAGGAAAGTCTGTCCCCAGCTTTCTATGTGCAGCAGTATTGCCAGAATCTCCGCAGTGCTGCATGCTCCAGACCCCTTAAGGCACACCCTTCCTGTCCCCAGACCTAACACATCCCTTATCCTTGAACTTGCCAGGGGTTCCTTGAAGCCTGGATGTCTTCCTCAGTTCTGGCTTTCACCCATCTGAATCTAGTTCTATTAGGGTCCCTTTATGCTGTTCTGGCGGTTTATCTCTCGAGTAAAAGGGCCCAGAGCCACCATGGAAATCTCACTCATGGATTAGAAGTGGCATATGCATTTACGTTATGATACTGTACAGTAATCACAGATGCTTGCAGTTATTTACTTAATTCACAATATCTCTGCCATATATTATCAAATTTCTTTAAAAAAATTTTGAGGCAAAAGCTGCTGGCTCTCTCTACTGAGCAGAAAAGTGCCAGACAGCAGAAACCCAGAGGACAGCACTTATACACATCTAAATGTTGCAACATGCTGCTCCTACTGCTGAAGTGGAGAACCAATTTCCAGTGACTTTCTTGCATTGTTGAGTACAGTGGAGAAAACTGGAGTGTGTGATCATGCACAAAACTATAGACGCTAATGCTACAATTGCCTTCAACCAGCATGATATTCATTGGGCTTCAGAGTTATGGTGTGCAAAAAGGCCTTAGAAGTGGTTGTTCAAAGTTGAACTTCAGAGCAACTTACCTACTACTCATGATTTTAAGAGTTTCTCCAATTTTCTCTTTACCTTTCCTCCTTCCTTTCAGTCCATACACATAGCCTTGAACCCTACCTAACTCCTGACTGGACTCCTTGTCCCTTTTAACTATTTAATATCCCATTTCAACCCATCAGTCACCACCCCTTCTTGGTTCTGACCCATTTGCCTACTTGCTGTACAGCTCTCGCCCATCTGTGCATTACTGGTACATTTGTGGAGCTATGCCAATAAACACCGGCTACCCCCTCATTCAAGCAATATTTGTTTAAATTGGTTCTCACCTAGTATAATCTACTTCATCATCAGTAGTCCACTTGCTTGTCAACTATCTTTGTACTTCCATTTGTTCCCCTCCTAGCCTCCATTCTAACTGGCAACTACCTCTCAGACTTTCCAGAACTCCTGTCCCCTCTCCTCCCAACTCCATCAGCAACATGAGGTTTCTCCCTTTCCCGCTCCATTATCACCAGTGGTTGATGCCAGTTCAGCCTGGCAGCCTGCCCATCTTCACAACTGCTGAACATTTCCCTGCACAATCGCTTACATTTTGGGGCTATATCATCAACTGGTGTAAAGTGTTGTAGATCCATTTACTACAATGGAGTTATACTGATTTACACCAACTAAGAATCTGTTTTTTTTTTTTCCCTATTGCACTCTCCATGCACATTAGCACCTCTGATCCAACCTTTTCATGTCTGTGCACTTGTCCCATCCCAACCTGTACTCTGATTGGTCTCCCATACTACTTCATCCTTATAACATTCCATTCCACAGCAGCAAATGTTAGCAGGACCTCACCCATCTATGGCAGAACTATAGGCCCATCTCATGTTTTCTGAATAGAAGTCCATACATGAAATCAGTTCACATCTCCCTTCCTGTGCTGGGTCAATTCACAGAAAATATTTTACCAAAACTCATTAACTAAAATGTTTTGCATATATTAGTGCACAAAGCACTATGTTGTATGTGAGTTAAAGTTCCTCTATACATAACATACCTTACACAAAAACAAGAAAGTGATAAATTAAGACATCTGGTATGGCATAACTTTTACTCCTCAACACAGAGATGCTCACCTCACCTGTAGGAAAACCATCATGCCACAGACCACCTATAACCCAACACGTCTACTGCTTCCCATGACGTTGCATCACTCTATTAATATCATATTTGGGCTAAGTTTGTGTGACTTTTTTTAATAATGTGCCTCCAGGAACTCTGTCTGGGTTACATTTTTTTTTCATGGCTTCTAATATTTGCCATTTAGAATCTGTTTGTTTTGTCTATTAATGTTTTATTTGTTTAAAATAAACAGAGCATCGCAGTATGGCACATTATTGCACAAGCATTGTTGCCTTATTATTTGAATGCATTAAATGCTAAAGCAGTCATTCCCAAAGTGGTGTCATATAGCAATGTGCTTGATTTGTGTTTTTTTCCTAAAATGCTATAGTTTTAGTTTCTATTAGAGTACTTATTATGAAAACCCAGTAGCCTGTTTCTTAGTGCTGGGTAAAGAACACATAGCCATGATAGTTTTTAAGCTAAAGTGGATTTTTTTTTTAAACTGAAACACTTGAAGCTCCCCTCCCCCTGCAAAAAAAACTTAAATTTCACTCAAAATCTACACCTGCCTTCAATCTGAAAAGACACTTCTGAGGTTGGTAAAACTAAAATTTAACTTTCTATGATAGTTTTACCATTTTAAAGTTCTTCTTGCCTTGAGGGATATCTAAATTATTCTTCTTTGCTGTTGCTATCTCACTGGCTCTACTTTAGCTTTTCTTCTGCTTCTATATGAAGTGTTTGCATTTCAGCAGATTTTTTTTTCAGTTTGTCTCTCCAACACTGATTGTGCTTATTTTTGTCCAAAAAGACATAACTGTCAAATTAAAAGTAAACAGAACAGCAAACAACTGTTATCTGTAACATGGCTCACTTGTAATGTGTACCACTTGTTTACTGAAAAATCAGTCACAATTTAAACAAACATTTTCAACCCTGAATTATTCATCATTAGAGGAAAAAAGCTTGCCATAATAGTCTGCTTAAAGAAAGAAAATACTTTGTTCTTCTACAAAGACTTTCATGGATGGATCTTAAAGTATTTTATAATCATTATCTGCACAACATACTTGTAAATTAAATAAATATCTCCATTTTACACATAGGAAAACCGAGGCACAGAACTGAGAACATGTTTTTGATCAATTGTCTCTAAATCCTATGTTTCAGCTTCTAGAGTATCTTCTTTCAAAATGAGCTGTCAAAGTAAATCAGTTTTAGTCTTATGAAACATGGTCGTTTCAGTACTGTAAAATGAAATTGGTCTGTCTAAGTAAGTGGAAATATAGTGCAAGTAGAATTTCACCTTTGATTTAAATAAGGTGCAAAATAAGTAAGGCACTGCTTAACTTTAATCATATGGATAACTCCACCTCCATCCAGCAAAAGACCCAGTTGGATTTAAGCATGTGCTTAAATGCATTGCTGAACGGAGGTCTAAATGGGGGTCTCTACTCTTATTTTTTAACTTTTTGCATCTCCCCACTAAATTGGAAAATGTGTGTGGGGGTAGTTTCTGTCCTTCCCTTGTGGCATGGGTCACTTGTTGATTTAAACTAGAATAATTGGTGAATTCTCTTTAGCTTGAAGTCTTTAAATCATGATCTGCCAAAATTATTGGTCTATTGCAGGAGCGGATGGGTAAGATGCTGTGTCCTGTGATGTGCAGGAGGTCAGACTAGGTGATCGTGATTTTCCATCTGGCCTTAAAGTCGATGAGGCTATGAATCTTTTTATTATTATTATTATTTTATTATTATTATTATTATTTTATTTTTATTAAAGTGTCTAATACTTGAAAGTACTTTCTACACAGCAGGAAATTTTCCTTGGGTATAGGAAAGGACAACAGGAAGAAATCAAAGAACATGAATATGTTTTGATAAACAGAAAAAAGTTGTTTTGAACTGCCCTATCTGCAGTGTCCATGAATGATACAAGACTTGCGAAACGGAAATATAAGAAAGACCAGTGTTCTCAAGTCTCTGCTCACAAGTATACCATGACATTTTATGAATGGAATTAATAATACATGAAAATGATTGTGGTGCCATGTTACCTACAGAATCTTTATTATGGGGTTCATATAAAACCCGCTTGATCAAACAAAAATGTACAAAGAGCTGATCAGACAAATTAATCAAAACACTTCCCTAATATATCCTTGATTATCATACATTATATGTATCCATTGTAAGCTGTCTGCATTATTTAACATTCAAATACAGCTTATGAATTCTTATTTTTGTTGTTTTGGCTTTTGCAGACATCCAATAGGACCTTTGACATTCCTCTCACTTTGTCTGGAGCAGTAGTTTTATGGGAGAGACTAAATTATGAAGAAAAGACACGTTATTTTGTTGTTGTTCAAGCAAATGTAAGTATGGATTCCAAAATGGTTATTTCTATCAATTCCTTGGGAGCAGGGAATAGGGCACAGGGAAGTCTTTTCTACATGCCAGGAGCAAATTGTTCTTTTTCTTAAGTCACCAGTGTTGAAATGTTGCCTAATATCTCTTTAGTTCTTATCATCTTTTAACACAGTTTAGCATATTACTTGTTAGAACAAAGACATTCATGTTGTGAAATAAGACATTCTTTTGGCATGAGGAATAGATTGTATATTTCAAGTATAGTGCATGTAGAAAAGTACATTCTAGTGTCACAGAGAGTTTGTATTCTGACATATCTAGCTATGCTAAAGTGATCTGAAATTAGTGTAATAGATACAATTTAACTGTATCCCTGAGCTTTGAAATGCAGCCTTCTAAAATGAGGCAATTTTTCTTTCAATTCACACTGTACGTGTGTTAAGTGTTTTTTACAGGATGACTAGCAGTGGATAATGCATGCTGAGAATAAAAGTGACATTTAAACTCTATTTAATATAGCTGTCATTGAGAGAAGACTTTAGGTGTCCTTGAAGACAATGAAAGTTATTTTTCCTGTTCTTTTTACAATAAAATTTGTGTTTTTAATAAGTGGATGAAAGAATTCCATTCCGTTCCTATGCAGCAGTTATTAATTCCACACAAATGGTGTAGTGGTTGAACAGGATGCTCTCAAATAACCTTAGAAGTGTTTGCTCCTGAAAATATCCATGTGCATTTGTGCTGCCTTGTTCAACGTTGTGCCAAAGAAAGGAAGGAATCTACTTGAAAATTCACCCTCATCTTTAATAAATATCTCAGGCTTTTTTATAGTAATCCAGATTAAAACAGATTTTAGGCCTCAGAATCTGCAAAGAGGACCACAGTGATCTTTGTCCTTCTCTAGGAGCACCACATGGGACAGAAACCAGACTAGGCTTCCCCTCTCACAAATCCAAAGTGTGTCCCAGTGGCCCACCTCACTTCTGGGGACTTTCACCTAGGTTGAGGGGAAAAGCGAGCCAGGGCTGGCTCTCCCCAGCATCTGGTTTTGGTGGCTCATTCTTCCACTTTAGGGACACTAAATGGGGCAAGAGCGCCTCTCAGCTTCTGAGCTGGAAAGACAGAGAGAGAGAGCTTGACTCTTGTGGGGCTCCTCCATCACTGACAGCCCACAGGACCTGGTCCCAACAATCCATCCATGCTGGGGGATAACAAACTTATGTTGCTGCTGCTGCCTGATATAGTTAGTTATGTAACCTAAGTGATCATAATCTGTACTGTATTGCTGAGTAGTCTCTACTGTATTTTTGAAGGGTCAGAGTTCAAACCTTGCTGATCATATGTGATGGAGGGTTTATTAGAGCTTCAGAAAATATTATTTGCTTTTTCTAGTAGTTTTAAAATAATGAAGAAAAAGGTAAATTACATGCAAAAATAAGTTAAAATAATGTTATTTAGATTGCAAAGTTAACTATGAAAAAAGTTAGGAAATGGTAGATTTATCATTGCTCTCTCTCTTGTTGTGCGTATGCATTATGATACTGTCTTTAATTACATACTGTTATTTCCACCGCCCATCTGCCCCATTCAGTGCACAGGATGGATGCACAAGGAGCTGAATTAAGGTTGCATGGGCAACTATAAATCTGGCATTTCCTAGCTTTCAAGTGTTGGACTTTGCAACATAAATAGCATTCTCTTAAAGTAATATATTTCTATGTAATAAATAAATTGATTATTTTGGGTGAAAAGTGCTACATAAAAGCAAAATAGTTGGTGCTAGTGTTGATTATTATTATTTATTATTATATGAGAATACAAAAGGAAAATTGAGGAGTTTTGTGCATTCCCACTTGTGGGATTGCATCTCCTGGCAATGACCATGTAGATTCCCCTGTCAAAGCAGTATCCCTTTTGGGGAGGGAGTGCATGAATGCCTTTGCACGGCTTCTTACATCAGATTTCTTACAATATATAAAGCAGTACAACACCTCCACTCCAAGTGCCTCAGTTCCATTTTAACTTTCCCAGATTTCTTGATCCAGGGTCACACCAGTACCAGTAAATGCACATCATGCTCTGTTTCTGTAACAAAATTGGAGAGAGACATTTGCTGCCTAGTACCCATACGCAAGCAACACTCTCTCCCACACAATGCATGATGTGCAGGGCTTTCACATTCTGGACTCACTGGGTCTAGAAGCTCAGACTTCAGGCTCATCCAGATTTTGAAGCTGGAGGGCAAAGAAGCTGCCCGTGGGCCCAGGTTCCACAATGTGTTTGGAACAGCCTGCTTTCTTGACAAGGCCCTCATGCTTTGGGCCCAAATGGCATTAGCCATTCAGCATTAGCATTAGCTTTTCAGCATTAGGTTTCAGCATTAGCCTTGGCCTCTACCAAATCGCCAGTCTTCTCTACCTAATACCAGGGACCCTTCTATCTCCCACAGCCCCTCAGCACCTATGGCACCTATTAAAGCTCTAATGCCTAGGCCATCTTTATTTGGCTTTCCAGAACCAAGTAAATTGATATCTACTCCTACCCTGACCCCTGGGCTTCTCCTTGACTACCATGTCATCGACCATACCTACAGAACCCAGCACTGACAAAATGCTGGCTCACATGTCCAAAGACTCTTCTTTCCAAATGGAAGAAAAAGTCCAAGCACCCAGGGCCGTCCTTGGCCATAGGCAGAACAGGCAGCTGCCTAGGGCACCACTAGGTCTAGAGGCACCGCTCTGCCAGGAGCCTGGACAGACGGGAAGCAGTGGAGCATGTAAGAGCAGGGCTGCTGGGTCCTAGAGAGAGACAAATGCAGCACAGTCTGAGGAGGGGATTGGCTGCTGGGATCTCTGGGAAGGGGTGGGGGAAGTAACTCACCTGTTAGGGTCACCAGATGTCCCGATTTTATAGGGACAGTCCTGATTTTTGGGTCTTTTTCTTATATAGACTCCTATTCACCCCCACCCCCATCTCAGTTTTTCACATTTGTTGTCTGGTCACCCTAGGTGCAGGTCATTGGTATCTATATAAGACAGAGCCCCAAATATCGGGACTTGCCCTATAAAATCAGGACATCTGGATCTGGTCACCCTAGCTGGTGAGCACATCTCTCCCCAAGGCTGGCAGTGATCCATCTCATCCGGGGGGAGCTGCACAGGGCAGGATGAGCTGCTGTGGCTCCATGGGTGCCCCGTCCCTGAGATCAGATGCTGTGCTAACTTCACCATGGTCCGTAAGGCTGGTGGTGGTGCCCATTGGCGTGTGATTGGACCTGAGGGTTTGCTGCTGCTGTTGCTACTCTGCACCCCAAGAGGTGAATATTGGGGTCCTGCAGTTTTCCACCTATCTCCTCCTCTACTGCAGCTGTTGGACCAGCAGGCTGGGGGGTGAGCCAAGCATGAAAGCAGTACTGTGTTGCCATTTAGATTGTCATTTAACAAATTTGTTTGCCAAAAATGCTTGCTAACAATCCTGAATTCAATTTAAATTTTTTTTTTAAAAAAAATCAATATCTTAGCCAAAAACAGAAAATTAAGTTGTTGACAATTATTAGTGACAGGTTTGGTTTGAGGCAGGGAGTGGGCCAGTTTTCATCAGAGAAACAAAAAATGTTGACTGACTTTCCTATAGCCTGTTACTCCTGATAAGAGCCCTCCAACAACTGTAATATGCTCATCTCCTTACTAGTGTATAAAGCAGGGGTCGGCAACCTACGGCACACGTGCCAAAGGTGGCAGGTGAGCTGATTTTTGATGGTATGCAGCGGCAGGCTGAGCGGCTCAGCCCATCACTGCTCTGGGGTTCCGGCTGCTGCCCTATTGCCAGCTGGGATACCGGCCGCCAGCCCCACTCAGCACCTGCTGCTGGCCTGGGGACCCCCAAGGAACCCCAGGCTGGTAGCGGGCTGAGCAGGCCAGTGGCTGAGACCCCAGCTGAGCTACTCAACCCACTGTCAGCCTGGGGTTCCATTCACTCAGTTGGTAGCGGGCTGAGCAGGACTAAATTCAATGAAGTAGGAAAACAAGAGCAACTAATGACAAAGTGCAAGAACCTAGAGCAGTGGTCCCCACCATGGCGGTGGATGAGCATCCGCCGAAATGCCACTGAAATTCGGCGGCATTTCAGCGGCGATGCCTCTGGATGACGCTGCTTATCGGCAACAAGCGGTGTCATCTAGAGGCTTCGCCGCCGAATTTCGGTGGCATTTTGGCGGATGCTCGTCCTCCGACCAGTACGTGGGTGCACTGAGAGGCCCCTGTGGGCGCCATGGCACCCACGAGCACCGCACTGGGGACCCCTGACCTAGAGAGCCTCCTGAAGCACAGCGATCATTTTGATTTAAATGAACTTGAACTGTATGAAAAATTGAGTACACTGTCATCAATGTTGCCACACGCAAAATTGATGATGGACATTGTACAGTTTACTCATACCGGCAAACTTGTTGACATATATCCTAATGTGTACATTGCCACTCACAGGAATTGTCAGTAGACTATAACAGGAGCATCAGGAGAACAGAATTTCTCAAAACTAAAGCTCATTAAAAACAATATCTGCTCTACAAGGAGTCAGGAACACTTGATTGGTCTTGCTATTCTTTCACTTTGTCTTTGTCATACAATGACATTACTACTGATTTTGCAGCCAAAAAAGCCAGAAAGATTGTTTTTCATTAAAACCAAATCCTTGTTTCAATACCTCTGCATAGAAATTTCCTATAAAATGTTCACAAATTTAAAAAATTATATTATTTGCATCATTCTGTCAAATCAGAATTTTTTCTATAGTGCTACTTCTTTAGGGCTAGTCCATCAGCATTACAATGTGCTTAATTAAGTTAAACTGGTTTTAATAACATAATAATTTTTTAATAATGCATGTGGCAAGTTTTCCAGTAGTGTACGCTTATGTTTGTGTTACTAAGAGCAAGACAGGCACAGGGGCACCAGTTTAATAATCCCACCTAGGGCACCATAAATCCTAAGGACGGCCCTGCAAGCACCCCTGTAACAATGCATTCTGGCGGGACCCAACTGAGAGTGCCAGTTCAGGACAAATTGCTTAAAACAGGGGTTTTTCCACTTGTCCTTCTGCATAGTACATTGGTGTCATGGGCGATGAGTTATATACCCATGTAGTGCCTGCTCACCAGCAATATTCAGAGCCCAGGGGCCCAGCTCCACCAATGTTTGGGGCTGGGTCTCCCCCCTGGCCCCACCTGCTGCCCCCCCCATGCCTCCTCTGAGTGTCCCCCAGCCCCGTCTTGCTGTCCCCATGCACGTCCCAGGCCCCGGAGGGAGCAGAGCATCCCTTCCTCTTCCGTGCAGCTCCATGCTGCCTCCCTGCAGCAACTGCTGCCGCAGAGTCCTAGTGCCCCCATATCAAATGCCACTGCAGACTGACTCTGAGCCTGCCCTTCCCCCTCACACTCTTCCCTTTTTCGGAGGGACCCTCCACCAGCACAGCACCTGGGCCCGCAGTCACCGCTCCTGCTGGGCAAGGAGGCAGCCCCATCCACCACCCCCAGTGAGGTTACAGTCAGAGGCAACAGCAGGGGAGGAGGCACACGCAGCACCCCCTGGCACCCACCACGGGGGAGGCAAGGGAGATTCCTGGACCTGAGAGGGGCCCTAGGAGCACATACAGTGACAGAGGTGGGGGTGAGTGTGCTGCTGGGAGAGGCGGGAAAGGGGAGCTCCTCCCCCAGAGCTCACTGCTGCCGTCAGGGAAAGGGCTGGGGGGAGTCCTCCTCTCTGGCCCCTGTCCTGGAGCAGCCTGCCTGCACCCCAAATTCATCCACAGCCCTGCCCCATCCCAGAGCCCATACTCCCAGCCAGAGCCTTCATCTCCCCCACCACACCCTCACCCTTCTACCCTAGCCCTGAGCCCCTCACACACCCCAAACGCCTTATCCCCAGTCCCAGCCAGAGCCTTCACACCCCTGCATCCTAATCCTCTGCCTTAGCCCTGACCCCCTCAAACCCCTCATCTCCCCCCCACGCCCCAACCCTCTGCTCCAGCCCTGAGCCTCTCCAACACGCCAACCCCCCCCAGCCCCAGACAGAGCCCTCACTGCTTACAACCCTACCCTCACCCTGAGCCCCTCCCATATCCCAAACCCCTCATCCCCAGCCCCAGACAGAGCCCTCATCCCCATGCACCCTGTCTGCCCCAACCCTGAGCTCCCTCCTGCATCATGAACCCCTCATCCCCAGCCCCTCCCCACAGCCCTCACCCCACTCCCCGCTCCTCTGCCATAACCCTGAGCCCCCTCCTACACCCCAAACCTCTCATCCCCAGCCCCATCGCAAACCCAGCCCCAATCCTGCACCCCCTCCTTCCCTCAAACTCCCTCCCAGAACCTGCACCTCCACACCCACTCCCATCCCCAAACTCCCCCCAGTGCCTATACCCTGCACCCCAGACCTCCTCCCCCACCCAAACTCCCTCCCAGAGCATTGGGCAGGTGGGGGAGGGGTTTTGGGAGGGCGGAGTTTGGGCAGAGGCAGGTTTTGGGCACCACCAAAATTTCTACCAACCTGCCGCCCATGATTGGTGTATTCAGTGTTTGGGATCTGGGCCTACTAGTTTGAGGGTCCTCAATTTAGCAGCAAGTAATCAAGATTAGAATCTGGATATTACCTGAATATTACCAGGAAAATAACACGGAATTATTTTTGAGGAACACGAAAGAAATATTTCTCAAAAGGAGTGGGGGAAATTGAAAGGAAGAAGCTATTGCATGGGTAATATGTTTTGGTGGTGCTATGTCCCATTTAGTCACCCTCCAAAAAAAATAGTAAGAAAGTTTTCTAAACTCTCAATAAATTACACAATATAAGTATTTTGCGAAAAAGAGAATTTGATATTGTTTTCAGGCAGTACGTGATATAGATTATGACAAATATATAGTGACTATATAGTTAGAGTTGTGTTGAGATTTGCAGATATAAGGGATTACATCCCTTTGTTATGTGTGGAAAATAATCTATTTCAGCATCAAATGTAAAATATTTACTCTTACAGAAAAGATTTGACATTAGGTAAAGCTAGGAATAAATCTGTATACCAGTTCAGGAGTTAGAAGCAGTAAAAGTAACTCCATTTTGTCATGCATCCGATGAAGTGGGTATTCACCCACAAAAGCTCATGCCACAATACGTTTGTTAGTCTGTAAGGTGCCACAGGACTCTTTGCCGTTTTTACAGATCCAGACTAACACGGCTACCACTCTGATATTTGACTTCATTTTGAAATTTAGAACTGTTGTCTCACTTTCTTTTTGGCTCCTTCTAGCTAAAATAGGATTGAAGTCTAACACTTCAAACTTTAGGCATGTAGAACTCAAGACTAATCTCTGATTTAGGCTGTTTATATAAATATTAAATAAAGTGATTATTGGTCTTAATAACTGCTTTAACTTACACCATTGGAAGCCAAGGGTAAATGCCAATTGACATTTGCTAAAATATGATGGCAGCACAACCTGCGCTCACTCCCCAAATCTGTAGCTCACCCTACTTTACCAGCCCCTATTCATGCATGGTCTCAGCAAGCTATATACCCTCACTCCCTGTATTTGTCTCTTGACACGTGATACTGCAGACTCCCAACATTTTATTCCAAGTTTTTTGGGCCAGGAATTCATCTGGTGAATGTTTTGGTAGATCTGTGGGACAGGGGACACTTTACTTCTAGGTTACCAGTTTGGACCTGCCCAGCTCAGCAGGGCTTAAATGCTATTCCCTATCTAATAGTAGTTTGGTAGCTCTTATGTGAGATGAGGTTGAATCTTAGTTCTAGTTCTCATGTCACAAACTCACCGTTATGCTTTTCCATAGACCAGAAGCTCTTCAGGGCATTGTCTCTTGCTATGTGTTTTTACACTGCCTAGCACAAAGGGGTCTAGTCTTAGTTGAGTTCCCTAGCAACGGCTCATACAGTAAGAGACAAAATCTCCTTATTCACTATGAATTTGCAAGAACTGGCAGAACTGTCATCTCACACACATTGAAGATGGGCAAAGGGAGTTAATTAGAAGAGACACTCAAAGTCTTGATTTAATCTTTTTAAAAAAGAACCCATGATTTTTTTGAGGTTTGTCTCATATTTTCTTTAACTTTGGAGGAGAGCAGATTTGATATTGGAAGTGAATATGGTGTTGTGGCATTCATAATGAGCATGTGGATTTGTATGGTTGTGATGATGGGGAGCATGGAGGTGACGTCAAAGTTAATGCTTCTGTAACTAACAATTTCCCAGATCTTTCACGATTGTTTTGGTAGGATATGTTCATGATCAATCTTAACATTAAGTTAAAAAATGTTTGTGTGTGGACTGTGTTCTGAACTCTCTAAATCATATTTATAGAAATACCCTTTTCCTCCACAGGACCGGGCTCAAAATCTTAATGAACGAAGAACAAGTACAACCACCCTCACAGTTGATGTGCTTGATGGGGATGATCTTGGACCAATGTTTCTCCCGTGTGTCTTAGTGAATAACACTCGTGACTGTAGGCCACTCACCTACCAAGCCAGCTTACCAGAGTTCACTGATCCTGTAAGTACTCAATGAACTCTTTCTTGGGTTCTTAATTTCTCTCTCACTCTTTCCCAAACAAGTACCGGTATTATGTTTTTCTACAGACAAAATGGGAAACTATTATACATTTTTGTTAGTTATTGTGTTCCTAATTAGAACAAGTGCTTCCATTTGCAGGCGTGAAATACACATTTAGGGCTGAGTGAGGTTCTAGTGGGGTGAGCCACCTCAGCACTCAACTTGAAGTTTGCAGATGGAATTGAGAGACAGGGACAAGCTGAGGTCCCTGGGAACAAAGAGGTGACAGGAGCAGAGGGACAGGTTTGATGGGGCAGGGACAGAAGAGGGCAAGCTATGGGGCACAGGAATAGAAAGGTCTTAAAGCACTAGGGTATGCTGTCCTGCAGAATCTAGAATGGAACCAAGTATTCCTGATATAAAACATTCTTCTGCTGCCTCACAAAGAGCTGTGAAACCACTGACAACATGTGTGTCTCATTCCCCTCTCAGACCTGCTCTACATAGAGGATAGGAGCCCACTTCTAGTACATGTTGGTCTGTTAACTCAAGTGGTAGAGGCATGTGTTTTGGATCTAAAGATTCTAACTCAGTGTTATGATTTTAGGCCTATGTATGTTATGGTCTGGAGGGAGCACCTACATGATTTAACATCTAGTCTGCATGCCTATGCATTGTTTGGCCTCATTGTGGAGAAGGCCAAGAGGATGTTCATTAACTGTAATGACTAGTGACTAGGACTGAGTCTGCTAATTCATATCACAACTGAATAGCTGTTAGCATAAGATAATAAATTGTAGTCACTGTTGACTTGGGTCAGATTTTAGCCAGTCTCCTACAGATATTTGACTTCATATCCCATTACTAGGAGCACTATTTATGGAAGAAAGGACATTTCAGATATCCTCTATTTGGGTTTTTTCTGTAACTTTATGCTGTATAAAACAGTCAAAATTTTTCTTTCATTGAAAAAAAAATGAAACTCTTTTTGGGAAAATAGCTTTTTGAAGGTACAGTGAAGTTGATGAAAGCTATTACTATTATCACAATTCATTCATATAGTGCTGATTGTCCTATTCCCGGCATTGTAAGTTTAGAACCTAAGGCCCCAGTCCTTCAGGAACTTATGCGTAAAACTTCACTGACAGAAGAAGTATTGACTTCAATGGGACTACTCACATAACTTATTCTCATGAGTAAATATTTGCAGGATCAGGAGGACCTAACTTAATGAGGTGAACTTCAAACTTTACTGGAAATAACATTCTCAAACATAGCAATCTAAGAAACAAGTGGGGGCAGGCACTTATATTGGATTAGATTTACGCCTTGTGTAAGTATAGTGATTTCATTGGACTTGCATCTGGGATCAATTTGGTTTCTCAGCTTTCAGAAGTACTTCTCTTTGCTTTGCTCATATGGACCCTATACTCAAACCATGATTTTTGCCACTTCTGGCAAAACTGGAGGATTTCATATCCAATACGTTATCCCTGCTATCACAGTTGGCTAAATAGGACATGATGATTCTAACTGTATAATAGCAAAACTTTTCCTCCACTAAGCCTTCAAAATCCTAAACTAATTCTTTTATCTTTTCAACTTTTATCTGACACTTCTTAACCTTCTGGGAGAGTTGGAAATGGTTTGCTATTTACCTCTGTGGTTTTCATTGACTTCAGAGGCCGCTCCCAAGCTATTGGCAAAGCTTGAAGCCTTTTTTGCAGTGCAGACTGAGTTAGAAGCGAGTTAACAGTCTACTAAAATTAATGAAATAGCAGAACTAGGTTATGGAAAAAATGCATTTCAAAAAGGCCATATCTATTACACAAGTTTAAGTATTTATAAAAAGCACAATATGGTTTAACTTCTTCCTTAGAGATTAAAATAAAAGTAGCTGTTCATAGGAGAAGTTAAGAGAAGATTCTGTAGTAGATAACCTGCAACACCACTGTTGTTATGGAGAACTCTTAGACTATAAAAGGATTAATTAGTTCCACTGCAAAGCATTTCAGTAAAGAAGCTAAGGACAGAATAGACCATGAAAACTGAAATACCTTTTCACATCACTTTGTCATCAGTTGAGGTACATAAGCAGGGTTTTAGAGAAACTTGTTCTCCCATCCAGCGAAGCATAATTACGTGAGGTGTCCCAATGGCTTCAATAGGACCACTCATTTACTTAAAGTTCAGCTCTGTTCAAATGTTTTGCTTGAAAAGACCTTTCACTGTTCCCACACATACTTAAGGCCCATCATTTTCAGTATTTACTGATTTTTTTCCCCCCAAAATCCCTAGGTCTTGGAAAAAAAACAGTATTCATGCTTTTACCAATTATCACCCAGATTTTGGCTCTGTGGGGACTGGGTTCCCCCTTGCAGAGTCCCAACCAGACTTCAGTGGGGACTTCCACTCCCCTCCTGATCCTAGCCCTTCTGCATGGCCTCGTCCATTTCCTGTGCACAATATATGTCCTGTTTGTATTTCAGCATTGTTGCAGAGGGGGTACTTTTCCTTACAGTGAATGATACAGGAAATAATAATGAATCCCAAACAATGAAGTTTTAAGCTTAAATTATTTCAATACAGTTGCTTGGATGAAGATGTTTCATTTAAAAGATAATATACTCCACCGAATTGACCCTAAAATAAAGCATTTATAAGCACAGTATTAAATGTGGTTGTAATAATAATCATTTTTTTTCAGTCTTCTAAGATTAATTATCTTTAGCTGGCTTCTGTCAAAGCTTTCTCTGGTGTAAAACCCAGATTATTTTTCTAATGTAATTATTTTCTTTAGTGACTCTAGAGCAGGTTGTTACATGGAAGGAATCCACACAGGGTGTACTTTGTTTACTGTCTTTGGCTGGAGTGATAGAAGAGGCAGGCAAAACTAATGGGCTGCTTTGTTACCAGAGAACTGATTTATTTATACCGCAAACAATGTCAGGATTTATATTATGCCTTCTAGGACTGGGATTGATTCATGCTAGTATTATTAACAATGTTAAATCTGCTGCAAGCTGTATAATTAGTATTTATACACCTGTAGAAATATATTCTAGGTATTTGCTGCTTGCAAGAGATGAATACCAACTGCACCAAAACTGCCAGTCTCTCAAGCAGACCAACAAAGGGTATCAGAGGCCTTTCTTTCTGTCTTTCTTTCTTTCTTTGCTTGTTGTGAGTAAAATTATATGTTTATAATAGCAGTTCTGCCGTTTCAGTCTGTAAGGTACTGTTGTTAACCACTCACTTTTGGCAGTATTTAAGACTCAAGGTGAAACAAATTCTCGGAAAACTGGTAATGGATTGTTCGGGACTGACATTTCTGCAACACCACCAGCAATATTTTACCTTAGTAAATTATTGTAATTAACTTTTTAACACTATAATATGAGTTTAAGGTAGTTTGAAAAACATTATTAATAACATCAAGCTGCTGTAATGTTGTGTGACAACTCTGTAAAAAGGCCAGAGCATTAAATGCTTTGGCAGCAAACTCATAGCTGAAAACAAGACAAAAAACTATGGGCTTGATCCAATGGCCAGAAGTCCTTCCATTGATTTAAGGGGGCTTTAAATCAGGTCCTAAAGGGGAGAGTAACCTTTAAAAAGCAAAGATAAAAATCATACAAATGTGACACTTGGTCAGACCTTTAGGTTATTGCTACTTATATAACAAGAGAAAAACTCATGCCTACCACATGAAGTTCAACAGGTAAACCATCAAGATTAGCATGCTTTGTTGATCTACCATATTTTGAAACTACATGACAAACAAGATCAATACCAATCGTTGAATCCTCAATACTTTTCAACTTAGGTATGACTGATTTGGAACTTAGAATACCATGAATGGTTTATGTGAATTTTGTTTCAGAGAGATATTTATAGAATTTTCATATTTGAGACCCTTTTTTCAATTTTTGTGTATTTTTAGTCACTGCTTGTTCAAGTTCAAAGGCGATGGTTTCTCTTTGCCATCTTCATGTAGTGTTATAGCTCAACATCATATGGTGAGGCACTTCTTCAGCAATATGGACTAAATTATGATGTGATACACCAGTGCATAGCTAATATATCACATAGTAGCTCTTTCCATTCATTGAAAGCATTGTTTCAGCTTTTCTGGAGCTGATCCATTTCTAGTAAGTAATGTATTTTAAAGTTTTCTAAAAATTAACAAGATAATATAACAGATCTAAAATTGGTTAAGAGTTCAGAAATATTTTTGATTTCCTAGACTTATGACTGCAATATATTTTTTAGAATTTAGGTGCAATCCTTTATCATCTATGGTATGTGCTAGATACTTTATATTCAATTCTGTACTGACTTGGGTTTTGGTGATGGGCCCTGTCAAGATTTTTTCCCCACTTTGAACTTTAGCGTCCAAAAAGTGGGGACCTGCATGATCACTTTTAAGCTGAATTACTAGCTTAAATTTGGTACGCTGCCACCAGCCAAAAATATAGTGTTTGGCACACTTCCTGTTCCCCCAGAACCTTCCCTGGGGAACCCAAGACCCAAACCCCTTGGGTCTTAAAACAAGGAAAAATTAACCATCCCCCATGCTTCCCCCCGCCCAGACTTTCCCCTCCCTGGGTTGCCTTGGGAAGCTACACAGATCCAAACTCCTTGGATCTTAAAATAAAGAGGAATTAACCATTCTCTTCCTTTTCCCCCCACCAATTCCTGGTGAGTTTAGACTCAATCCCTTGGATTCCAAAACAAGGAAAAATCAATCAGGTTCTT